>NW_011501618.1:0-18781 GCF_000495115.2 Populus euphratica
TAACGTGTAGACTTGCCAGCTTAAACCAGCCAACGACCGTCGAGTTTGTCTGGTAATTGACATAGACATGCGTGCAAGTTGATCCAAAACAAGAAGCCACCTCCATCGTCAAAGAACCATCAGAGATGTCCCGTTCTTACATTGAACTGCATGTGGTCAGCTAGTCGAGGTACCAAGAAGTAATGCCAATCACCAATCATCATGGTTTTCTTTTTCACTGTAGAATGCCGGAATTTGCATCCACAGTTCATTGTTCAATGAACAGGACAGGCTCCTTCGTATAATTAATATTTTAAAGCAACCTAATACTTTGTTTCTGTCGCGGCATGAGAAACATTACATTAGATCTGCACTTGGTCGTTAGTTAAAGGTGCAGCATTGTCTGAGATTATTATATGTATTCTCCACAGCTAAGGGATGCGACCTACGCCTGATTTCATATGGCCGGACCCAATCACAGTTCAAATAAGTAAATTACATTTGATGGGAAGCTCAACGTTTCTCTCTCCAGTTCATCACAAATTTGATTCCTCGAGGAAGAAAATGTCGAGAGAATCAACAAAAAAAAAAAAAGCATTAGTTTAAGGTGTTGTGAACATTTCAATTTTTTTCTAGTCAACATGCTAAAGCTAGAATGTGTTTTTTATTTAAAAAAATATGTTAATAATATTTTTTTTAATTTTAAAAAATTATTTTTAACATCATCATATTAAAATGATTCAAAAACATAAAAAATATATTAATTTAAAGTAAAAAAGTTCAATTTTTTCCAAAATGCTTTTAAAACACAATGTCATTATTAAAATAAAATAGATATCTTTATTTTAATTATTATTAAAAAAAATTATAGAAAATAATTCATAATTAAAATTATTTTTTATAGAAAAACATTCTTAATTATAACTTATTTAATTAATAGAATCTTTCCGGCATTAGAATTCCTAAATAATAATTCAAAATTAATTATTAAAATCCAAAATTAGTTAGAAAAATAATTAAAACAACAACTTCAAGCTAGATTCTTCTAGATTGCTTTATGGACTTCTCTTTAGGCTTGGTCTTGTATATCTAGTTTATAAATATGGTTGTAACACACTTCATTTCAATCCACTCTACTTGTGAAACACTCTACCTTCAGTCATCTCCAAGATCTAGATAAAAAAGTTGATGATCATAGACATGATAAATGTCTAACACATTAAAAGTTTTGTAAATACTTATGTTATCAAGTAAATCGATAACATAAGCATTGTCACTAATCTTTTTCAAGATGTTATAAGTGTCGCATCCCTTCACGAGAGTGTGACCTCATGGCGACTCTTCCCGAATAGGTTCAGAAGGTCTTTAGTTTAATAAAGTGTTGTCACCTAGTGTTATAGTTACTAGGAACCCTAAGTAGTCTTTTAAAGATTCTTGATAAATGATTAGTTGTATAAAGAAAAAATATAAACACTCCTAATATGTCTTACTTAAGGTAAGTTAAAATATTTTTCTTTATTTGTGGTTGTTATGGGTAGATGGTGTTTCCATTTTATCATTCTACTATGAAGGGTTTGTTACAATGAACAAAATTCTAGTTTTCTAGGTTAAGAACTTAGTCTAAAAGGTTGAAATATCTTCAATTATCATTGAGGCTTCTTTTAGGATAAACTTGTAAATTTTTTGCTACTATATCATTCCAAAAAATATTTAAGATAAAATTTCTTGTAGTTTATATATTTATATTAGAAGTGAGAGAGTTGTATTACTTCCAGTGATATTTTGGATGATGACCCTTCATGCAAGTTTTTTATTTTTATATTAAAGTAAGTAATAATAAATTCTTATCCCTAATAATATTTTTTATATTAACCATTTTTTAGATTTTTTTATCCTTATATTAGAAGTGAATAATATATTTTCCTACCAAAAACAAGTTTTTAATATTTTTGAAATATAGGCCAAAATCCTTTAAAATTTTATAAACTAAAATTCATGAAATAAGTTTTAAAACATGCCAAAGTATTTTACATTTTTAGAAGAAAAATTCTCAAATAATTTTTAAGGTTCTTGAACATATGCAAAAAAAAAAACTATTATATTTTTCTATTTTTTAAAACTTATTTTAAAAAAAACTATCAAAATAGACATAAGAGCGTGTTTTCTAAACACACCTTTAAGAAAAAAAATTATCAAAAAAAAAGTTGAAAACCAAATAAGACCTTACCCGAATGACATGAATTTTATCCAATTTGATTGACCCAAAATCTTTTTTTTTACCATAAATTGAACCAAAAATACTGGTTTGACTTGAAAAATAACCCAAGATCAAACTTAAAACAAATCAAACTTGCAAAAAACATAAAACCTAATTATTATTATTTTAATCAAAATAGATCAAATGCAAAAAACTCAACACAAAGAACCTTTAAAGAAAACTTAGTCATATGACTTTTAAATCCAACTAGATACAACAAAATCAAAGGCATAAGCATCTTAAAATAATAATCAAGTATCAAACATCAATGATTATCAACTAATAATCATGATTTGATCAAAAAAGGTTTCGATGTAAAAACAAAACCGAGTGATTAAAACTAAAAAAACAATTATTAATGCAAATTAATCCTAGATTATTGATTAATCAAGTCTCATAAAGTGGTTAGAGCAAATAAATGGACCAAAACTAATCCAAATCATGATCTAAGGGCAATTTTTTTTTTCTAAGAACATAAAAAAACCAAAACCTAGATTTGCCCATAAATGCACCAACTATTATCAAACCTAGAAAATTACATTTCAAGGCCCAAAACCAAGCTTTTTTTATTCACACAAACCACATTTTCATAGTTATGCATTTAAATCAAAACAAACAAACAAAATAACAAATCATAAAAATCATGCATGAGGCTTCAAATTTTAAAATTATCAAAGCTAAACAGTAAGCATATTCAACAATATGGAATTTAAAATGGACACTTAAACACTTCACAAGAATTAACCAAGACCTAGAAGTCAATAACATGCATTATTAAACCCTAAAAAAATAAAAGCTATTGTTATAGTTGGCAGATTCCAAAACCATTTCATTCCATAAAAAAAAAAAAATCAGAAGCATATCTTATTAGCATTCAATGGCACTAAAAAAAACTCAAAGCAAAATCTTGTACAAATTATCTCTACCCAGGTGTTTAGCATATATATCATATTACTAAGGCCTATCAAAGATCAAACTACATGCATTCATATCTACTACAACACAATACATATTATCCTTATACTTTCTAATGGAAATGGTATTCTACAACATTGATTTACCCTTATTTCTCCTTTTTACTTTATCCACCCAATCTTGTAAGGTTTAGGATAAGGTTCTAGTGGTAATTTTAATTTATCAACAGTATGTTTACCAATAATATTTTCACAGCTCCAACTATTGATAAATAAGTTAAAAGTTTTTATAATGGTGCAACAGGTACGAAATAACCTATTTCGTTATGAATCATCAATAACCTCTGATGTTAGCATATTCCTAACTATATAGTTTTGTCTCTCACTATAATCATCATCGTTATACTTATACAAATTTTCTATATCACCTTTATTAGGTTCACATAGCTCGTCCTCTTCATCTAAGGGTTGTGTCTCATATTATCCTTTGATCAGATTAATTGATTTTTTATCTTCTACAATCACTGGAATGATGTCATGATTCTCTATATTTAAAGTATTTAATAATCATTGGCCTAATAGGGGGTTTTTTTGTTTGTTCATTTCAACTTGTTTTCCTGAAGCCTTGTCAAGTCTAGTAGTATGAGGTCTTATTGGAGTTAGCGTTAATGGTTATATTGTCTTCCTCTTATTAATAAGACTGAATCTTCTAGTCTTATTATACAGCCTTTTAGAAGGATCAGGCCTGTCAAATCTATTACTACTATCAGCCTTCTTTTTCATTAGCATCTTGATTTTTAATGCCATGTTCCTTGTTTTAAAGAGAATAAATATCATTTATACTCCAATCTTATGCTGGACTTTTTATTTTAACCCTCTCATAAACCTCGCAATTTTTTATTATCTATCTCTTTGAGCCTATTATGTTTTGTCAGCCTTTGAAATTTAACAATATACTCATTAACAGATTTATTACCTTATGAACAATATTGACATCGCTAAAACAAATATTAATTATAGTCAAGAGGAAGGGATCTCTCATGCAACAATTACCTCATGTGCATTTATGATGCAATAAGTTATCTCCCTTCTCTTAACTGTGTATATATCTAACATTTCCCATTAAAACAAAGCTTCACCTTTCAATTTATATGTGTCCAGTTTCACCATCTTCTCTTCCAAGAAACCTAAGCACTCCTTAATCATATCACATTCAATAACCCAATCAAGAAGTTCTTTTATATCAAAATCTTCATTGAATGTTGGGATTTCTATCTTGATGTGAAAATCATGTGTTTATTAAAGTGGTCTATCTTGAAATGTTAAGCCCCTAGAGGCCTTGTAAAATTCATCTTCATCGACACCTTTTATATGAACAATTGATTGTCTCAATGGAACTTCAGGAATAGGTCTGGGATCCGGCCTACCTTAAAGCAAGTCCTCAAGCAAGCCCCTCTCCTTTTCATGGTCCATGTTTGTATTACCCATTAGCCGAACTAGATATGTCATGGTTTGCTCCAAACAATTTGGTTTCTGCTCTTGAGCCTCTACAAAGCTCTAAAGAGCCTCCACTTCCGCATCATAAAGTAGGTTCCTAATTATATGTACTGTCTTAATCCATTAAAGAGGCTAACTTACTCTGATAGCAATTGACACAGTGTATAATATAGTTAATGTTTGGGTTCTTAAGCCCTAAGGTTGCAAACCTAAACTGTAAAAAAATTTAGAGAAAAATCCCTGGTATTTTATTAAAAATCTTAATAATCTTCCCAAAATAAACGAGATATCTTCATTTATATTAGATTTAAAATCCTTTATGAAAAAAGATTCCTAATTAAAACTAAAATCCTTAATAGAAAAGGATTCTTAATTAAAATTTATCTAATTAAAAAAGAATCTACGTAGCATTAGTATTCCTAAATACTAATTAAAAATAATTAATGAAAATTTAAAATTAACTAAGAAAATAATTTAAAAAATAACTTCAAATTTCATATTTCATAGTAGATGCTTCTAGATTTCTTTAAGACTTATTTTCAGACTTGATACTGTCTATCTAAGTAATACAATATATACCCGTCACTCAACCAACTTTTAGGAAAGGAATCCATGGTGCATGCAAACAAATTATAAAGCATGACAAACTGTGAGGGGACTCATATAGGTCCCAAGCGTTGTTTTTCTAACGCAGTTCTGACTCCTCTCTTCTCAGCTCTTGTCTAATGATTAGTACTTAAAAGTGCATTTTTATCATGGTTTTATATTATCATTTTGCACTTGAAGTATCAATAACTCCTTAACTAAAATATGTTTTATAATAATATATCTAATAATATAAGATACCTATAATTTGTGGTAAATGTCTATTTTTAATGGAGGCCTATCACATAAATGAAAGGATTGATTGATGACTTGAAGAACTTAAATTGCAAGGATAAAGAGATTGTCAAACTTAGAAAAGAGATGTCGGTGCAATCCAAACCGGAACACTGTTTGGTAATTGGGTCATATCTAGAGCTATATATCTCAGATTTAGGTCCAATTTATATGGATGGAAAGGTAAGACATTATCAAGTCCAAATTGTAGCAACAACAAAGAAGCCCGAATCTGTCTTCCAGCCCGAGCACTGTTCGGTATTTTGGCCATATCTGGAGTTCTAGAAGTCCAAATGAGCTGAATTTTTTACACAAGAAAGCTGAGACAATTGCCTACAACTTTCATGTTTGCAACTGGCTCCAGTTTTGACGTTATCAATGACGTTTTGGGCAGACAAGAGAAGATAAGGATTGTCACCAAGTCAAAAGTTGGCCACCCACTTATCAATTAGTCATCAAATCAATAGTTCCCAATTTTGGCCTATAAAAGGAGGCATTTGCCATGCATTTAGGCATCTTGGTTTCCAGATCAAGATCATGCTCTTCCTTTCTCTCTTTGTATTTTTTGTAATGTTTATGCTTTGCTTTCATTAATATTAAGTTTATGCCTTTCATTTCCTTTCCTTTACTTAGTTAACTTTTATGTTCTTATTTTGTTTATCTATTTTGCTTTCTTTCATTATGTCTAGCTAAGTTAGTTATGTCAAGGTGAAAAGGTTACACTAATGGTGTAAGAATAAGTATAATGTAAACTTAATATGGACTTTAATGTTTGATACTAACATGTTTTATATTTGTTATCTTGTTCACTCTTTAATACTTTGCTTGTTAAATGACTAATCTTGATTTATGTTGTATAACACTTGGTACAACAAATGCTTGGCACTTTCATAGCCCATAATGTATGGTATAACCGACACCTGAGCTATGAAAGGAACTTGATTTGTTGTTAACATAAGTTATAATCATGAATGCTTGACGAGATTTACAAGTACTAGCATTAATCGAATAAGATGACTAATGTAATCATGTTAACAATTTATAATATGATTGGAACCTCCTTTGTGTGTGGTTTCCAATTGAATAATAAGAGTTTATACTATACTTGTTTGACATACCATTAGTGGAACCTCTAACCTTGACATTTGTTATTATCATTGTTTAATCGTTACATTAATATTCCATCTCAAAGTTCTCATCTTCTTCTTCTTCTTCTCCTTCTTTTTCTTTATTATTATTATTATTATTATTATTATTATTATTATTATTATTATATTACTATTATTATTAGTATTACTATTATTATTATTATTATTATTATTATTGTTATTGTTATTATTGTTATTACTATTATTGTTGTTGTTATTATTATTATTGTTGTTGTTTTATTATTGTTGTTGTTGTATTATTGTTATTTATAATTTGTACAATTAACCTCCCTGTGGTTCGACCCCGGTCTTGCCGGGTTATTTATTACTTCGACACTCCTGCACTTGGGAGAAGACATCAATCTTTTAGTCGTGTCATCTAACCTGCACGTCTAGCCAAAATTATGAGTCGAGATCACAAGGTGGTGGTAAATTTGATTCCTAGATGAAGGCCTGCCTCCAACCAGAATTTCCATAAAACGACCATGTGTTTGCCGGACCCTGGGGTCCGGTATTCCGTGATTGACCCCCATTAATGAGCCCCCCCACCCCAAAAAAAAATAAATACATAAAATAATAATAATAATCAATTGTCCATAATCCTAAGTTCCTAACTATAGAAATCTCAAACCTAAAAAAAAAAAAATCTTTACCATAAAAGATTGTGGACTGCATAATTGCACAAGAAATACACCTGACAGTTGGTATACAAAGAAATGCCAATTACTTCTCACTTTTGTACCTTTGTGGATGTGGATGGCAAGACCTGAAAAAAAAAATGTAACTTGGATAAACAAGAGTTGGCTTGACGATGCCGCACCACTAAACAAGAAAAAGATTTTGATAGTTGGATTCATTACGAGAGAGTTTTCAACATCTTTAATATGCTCTTCTTGTGTTTGATAAAATTCCATTGCAAATCTATTGAAACACTTTTAGATGGCACTAAATACAATTTATATAGCATAGTCTTTACATCAATCTTGTTTTCAGGCTGTATGTGTGTGTGTGTGTGTGTGTTGAAATAGCATCAAAGCTTGGCTCATGAACTTCATGTGTCAGGTCTATCTGTAAACTTTTTGATTGAATGATGGGGGCAATATACATAACTCATTCGTGAGCATATGCCTTTGTATGTGGACAATAATATTACAATAACGGGATCTGTTTCTCTGGGGTACAATTATTCAGTTGAAAGAAACTAAGCATTCAAAGGGGGTCGGACGCCCTTTCTCCACTTCAAAGATTTGATGTTTTTTGTTTCTAGGCTTTGAAGTTAGTGTAGCAAATGTAGTATAATTTACCTCTTGCCAGCGAAGTCCGAAGCAGATAAGCCAGACCTTTAGATAAAGTCACCAGCCAGCAGCTTTCAAGTCATCATGCTTTCTTGCATTAGTCCTAGACAAATCGACATCATGGGCAGGATGCAGATTAGAAAACACATACACGTCAGAAATCAAATATATATGAACCACAAATAAAGTCGTTCGTTCAAGTCTGTAGCTTTTAGAAAGTCCAGCTCAGAATAACAAGCTTAACAACTAGCAAGACTTACTACCAGTGGTCCTTCAGCGCTTTGGTAGTGGTCTCTTGGTATCTATTAAGAGGATATGGGTTCAGTTTTTAACAGGAGCAAGGAATTCAACTTGTTTACAAAAGGTAGCCAAAGCTAGCTCCTCATCTTTGATGAGGTAGCAAGATCAATCCTATGCCGAGGCAGGTATTAAGCCCAGCTTTCCCTTCTTTCTAACACCACCAAACTAACCATTGAAATGAGAATTCACTCTGCAAATTGTTGGGAAAATAAGGAACAACCGGACACCAATTTACCCGGATCAATTTAGCGGAATACAATTCACAAATCCTAATTATTTCCCTCTTTGTGCAGTAAAACAGAATCAAACAATGACCAAATATAATGTAAATAATCACAAAATCAACACCAAAATTTTTTAACGTGGAAAACCTGATGTGGAAAAAACCACGGGAACGTAGTTCACCTAAAAACTTCCACTATCAACAAATAACGGGTTCACAATCATTCTTTCTTAGATTCAACTAAGGGATACAACATATATATCATCAAGAACAACTTATTCTTGGATTACAACAAGATTAAAGGAGAATTATTTGAGAAAAACTCACAATACTGACAGCCCTGTTTTCTGTCAAAACGACCAGCTTCCACACCACCAATCTTTGAGCCAACAGTCCAAAATGAAGAGTAACGTCTCTAGAAGCTGCTGTCAAAATCTCAACCCGATCCAACGGTGAACGAGCTGGAAATCAAAGAAAGAACATAGGCTGCTCTGAACACAGGCTGCTCTGCTACCTCTTCTTCTCTTTTTCTCTCTCAGTTTTCTTCTCCTCTCTTCTGTTTTTCAATTCTACCGCTATAGTACCCGAACCATATTAATTTTAATACCAAGAGACAGTCATGCTGTCTCTTGAAAATTAATATAGTGGTCCCACCATCACATAGTGTGGGACCACATACAACAAATCTCCTCCTCACACACCATGTGAGGAATTCGTCATACCAGCGATCAACATGTAAGCTTCAATTTAGGAAGCTCTGACAAGCCTGCTTCCCTTCTGCAAAACTCAAACTTCTCTCTCAGTAGAGGTTTGGTTATCATATCAGACATGTTGTCATCAATATGGATCTTCTCAACAACGAATGACTTCATCTCCATAGCATCTCGAATCCATTGATATCTAACCTCAATGTGTTTTGATCAAGAGTGAAAAGTAGGATGCTTACTGAGATGGATTGCACTTTGACTATCACAATGCAACACAAAGTTCTCTTGAACTAGGTCAAGTTCATACAAGAACTTCTTCATCCATAACAACTCTTTGCCCCCTTCAGTAATAGCAATGTATTCAACCTCTGTAGTGGATAATGCAACACATTTTTTCAACCTTGATTGCCATGAGACTGCTCCCCCTGCAAACTTCATCAAGTATCCTGATGTGGACTTTCTAAAATCAACATCACCACTCATATCTGCATCTGTGTATCCATTCAACAAAGACTTATTATTACCAAAACATAAGCTAAAACTAGAACTACCTTTGAGATACCTGAGTATCCATTTCACTGCCAACCAGTGTTCTTTACCAGGATTGGAGAGGAACCGACCAACCACACCAACTGCATCAGCTATATCCGACCTTGTGCAAACCATGACATACATCAAGCTACCAACTGTGGATGTATAAGGAACCTTTTTCATCTCATCTCTTTCTTCATCACTTGAAGGACACTGTCTAGAACTTAGTTTAAAGTGGCTTGCAAGTGGAGAACAAACAAGTTTGGAGTTGCTCATGTTGAATCTCTCAAGTACCTTTTGAACATATCTCTACTGAGATAGCCAAAGTTTCCCCTTCTTCCTGTCATGTGTGATCTTCATGCCAAGAATCTGTTTTGTCGGTCCTAAGTCTTTCATTGCAAAAGACTTGCCCAACTCTTCCTTCAACATCTGAATCTTCTTAGCATCATGGCCAATAATTAACATATCATCCACATACAATAAGAGAATAATATAGTTTCCATCTAGAAACCTTTTCATAAATACACAATGATCGGAAGTGGTCCTGTCATAACCATGAAAGAATCAAACTTCTTATACCATTGTCTTGAAGCTTGCTTTAACCCATATAGGCTGTTTTTCAACTTGCAATCTAACTGCTCTTTACCTTTTGCTTCAAACCCTTTAGGCTGCTCTATGTAGATTTCCTCATCTAAATCACCATAGAGAAAGACAATTTTCACATCAAGTTGTTCAACTTCAAGATTTAAACCAGCAGCTAAGCCAATCACAACTCGTATTGAAGACATCTTGACCACTGGTGAAAAGATTTCTTCAAAATCAATACCTTTCTTCTAACCGAAACCTTTCACAACCAATCTTACCTTGTACCTTGGTTGTGAGCAATGTTCATCAATTTTCAACTTGAACACCCATTTGTTCTTAAGTGCTCTCTTACCTTTAGGAAGCTTCACTAACTCAAAGGTATAGTTTTCATGCAAGGATTCCATCTCTTTTTGCATTGCTTTTAACCACTCATTTTTCTTCTCATGTGACATAGTTTCATCAAAGCATTCTAGCTCTCCCCCATCAGTAACCAACACATACTCATAAGGAGAATATCTGGTAGAAGGTTGGCGAAGTCTAGTTGACCTTCACAATTGTGGCTCATTTGGAGCTTCTTGCATAACCGGTTCAGGAATAACATTAATATCATCATTAGCTGATTCAGGATCACCAACTAATGACTCAATAAGAGAACCACCATTATTATCATTTTGCAAGTCTCCCCCATGATTAGTAAGCATCAAAGGTAACTGTGGAGTAGGTCTTGGAGTTGAATTAGATGGAATAAAAACAGTAGACTTTGTTTTCTCTTTCTGTTCAAAGTCTTCAATGGTTTGATCTTCAAAGAAGATAACTTCTTTACTTCTAACAATTTTCTTCTCCTTTAGATCCCACAACCTAGAGTCAAACTCATCATCTTCAGAACCCAAGAAAATACACTGTTTTGTCTTGCTGTCAAGCTTAGACCTTTCATCTCTAGGAACATGTACAAATGTTCTGCATCCAAACACTCTCAAGTGTGCATAAAAGACATCCTTTTCTTTCCAAACTCTATCTGGGACATCAAATTCAAGAGGAACTGATGGAGAAAGGTTGATCATGGCAATTGCAGTCTTCATTGCCTCACCCCAAAAGGACTTAGGCAGCTTTGCATGAGAGAGCATACATCTAATTCTTTCAATAATGGTTTTGTTCATTCTTTCAGCCACTCCATTCTATTGTGGAGTCTTAGGAACTGTCTTCTCTAACTTGATACCATATTCCCTGCAACACTTCTCAAAAAGACCCATGTATTCACCACCATTGTTAACTCGAATATATTTGAGCTTTCTACCAGTTTCTCTTTCAACTCTAGCATGGAAATCCTTAAAGACATCAAACACCTGATCTTTGGATTTCAAACAAGTGGCCTAAATTTTCCTGGAGTGATCATCAATAAAACTAACAAAATACAATGCACCCCTAAGAGACTTATCAATCATAGAGCAAACATCAGTATGAACTAAATCAAGAACATGTGATCTTCTATGTGAAGGTGATCTTTGAAACGCAACTCTATGTTGTTTGCCAACTAAACAATGAGTACATGTGTTCAAGTTCATACCTTTTAATGGAAGGTAGTTCTTCTTGGCAAGGATGCCAAGGCCTTTCTC
Organism: Populus euphratica; assembly: GCF_000495115.2. Classification (NCBI taxonomy): domain Eukaryota; kingdom Viridiplantae; phylum Streptophyta; class Magnoliopsida; order Malpighiales; family Salicaceae; genus Populus; species Populus euphratica. Next base: position 11,929 of record NW_011501618.1, read on the forward strand.
ACTAAAATGTCCAAGCCACTTATGTCATAGATCAGTAGAGCAATCTTCAATTGCATTCACCTCCCCTTTGATCATCTTGGCTTGTGATATATAGAGACCTATCTTCTTCCCTTTAGCAACAATCAGGGAATTTTTGGAGAGCTTTCATTTACCATCTCCAAAGTAATTGTGATAGTCTTCTTCATCAAGAGTACCTGTAGAGATCAAGTGTAGGCGCATATCAGGCACATGCCTAACATCTTTGAGTAGCAACTTGCACCAGTATTAGTTTCCAACCAAATATATCTAATGCCCACAATACTAGCCATCCCTTGATTTCCCATCCTAACTTGACCAAAGTCACCAGCAGTGTAGGATGTGTAAAAATCACGTCGGGGTGTAACATGGTAAGAAGCTGCTGAATCTGCAACCCAGGTGGTATCTTGACATGCAAGATTAACACAACCATTGTCACAAACAATGGCAACATCACCATCAAATACAACTGCAGCTGTACCATTCTTTTCATTCTTATCTTCATCTTTACCTTTTTTTTTATCTCTTTTATACTTTCTGCAATCTTTTTGCGTATGCCCAAGCTTGTCACAATAATAATACTTAAAACCCTTCCTTGATTGAGATCTTTCTCTTGGCTTCCATTTGCCTTTTCTATTGTTGGATTCTCTATATTGCTTGCCGTAAAAAAACCTACTTAGATTTCTCCCTTGATTTTCTGTAACAAGTGCATGAGACTCATAAGTGCTTGTGCCTTTCATCCTCTTCTCTTTATTGAGGATACAATCCTTCACTGTTTTTAAAGTGATCTTCCCATTCGCAATAGAATTGCTAAGTGACACCACCAAAGTCTCCTAACTATCCGGTAATGAACTCAGTAGGTTTAGTGCTTGCATTTCATTGGCTAACTTCAGATTCATCAATGACAACTGATTCAAGAACCTTTGGAATACATTTATATGCACTGAAGCATCTTCACCATCTCTATACTTCAAATTCACAAGGTCTCTAATTACAAAAACCTTATTTTGTGCACTCTCCTTAGCAAATGTTTCTTTCAACATCTTTCAAACTATATAGCAATCATGTTCTTGAGAAATATGATTAATGGACTTAGAAGATACCCATTTTCTAACATTAGTAGTAGCCTTTCTATTAAGCCCATTTCATTTTGCATCATCCATATCATCAGGCTTTTTTCCTTTATATTCAATCGGCAAAGCCAAATCATTGCAATATAAGTGATCCTCCATCATTGTTTTCCATAGAAAATAATTTGAGGAAGTAAGCTTTATCATGCCCGAATCTTCCTTTTTCATTTTAACTGCATAAGAAATTCACTCTACACAATTAATGCTCTTATACCACTTTGTTAGGAAAACAAGGAACAACTGGACACCAATTTATCCGGATCAATTCAGCAGAATACAATTCACAATTCATAAGTCCCAATTCTTTCCCTCTTTGTGCAGTAAAATAGAATCAAACAATGACCAAATATAATACAAATAATCATAAAATCAACACCAAGATTTTTTAACTTGGAAAACCCGATGCGGGAAAAACCACGACCGTAGTCCACTTAAAAACTTCCACTATCAACAAATAATAGGTTCACAATCATTCTTTCTCATATTCAACTAAGGGATACAACATATATATCATCAAGAACAACTTATTCTCGGATTACAACAAGATTAAAGGAGAATTATTTGAGAAAAACTCACAAAACTGACAGCCCTGTTTTCTGTCAAAACGAGATTAAAGGAGAATTATTTGAGAAAAACTCACAAAACTGACAGCCCCGTTTTCTATCAAAACGGTCAGCTTCCACTCCACCAATCTTTGATCCAACCGTCCAAAATGAAGATCAACGTGTCTAGAAGCTGCTGTCAAAATCTCAGCCCGATCCAACGGTGAACGAGCTGGAAATCGAAGAAAGAATGAAGGCTGCTCTGCTGCCTTTTCTTCTCTTTTTCTCTCTTGATTTTCTTCTCCTCTCTTCTCTTTTTAAATCTTGTGCTACAGTACCCGAACCACTTAATTTTAAAGTGGTCAGCTGCCTCTCTTCTCAATAAATGTGGTGGTCCCACCATCACATGGTGTGAGACCATACACAACACCTAGGAGAGAAAAAGGATAATCGTCCTTAATTTTCCAGAAAGCAGTGAACAGCTTTTTTTGGGTACACTTTATAGGGTCAAAACCGAAACTTTCAGGGAAATGGAAAAAACAACTCCGTTGCACTGCGAGTTCATCAAATTTCCTTACCTGTCTTTGCATCAGCTGTATTACTTCCTCTATTAGATAAAAAAACCAGGCCTGAAAAAATAATGGTTCGATCAATAAGAATTAACTACCACAAATTTGTTGAGATTTATAAGGCTACATGAAATCCCACAAGTTCTGCTTGCGTACAATCCATATCTCTTATTGCTTTCGAAAATACGCACAATATATGTAGCAAGTTATTCTTCAATATCTTTATCTTGCTTTTGATAATTTATCATAAGAACTTAGACAACCAAATCATTTTTATTGGAAAATACACACAATTAGAGTTGTTTTCACATGTTTTGTAGAGAAGTAAACATTGCCGTGATTTCAATGAAGGTTTTCCACACTCTTTATTGATAGAAGTTGTATGTTATATACAAAGTGATTGAGAGGCTAATTTAGGAAGCACGTAAATTGTGAGGCTAAAGTTATGCTACTGTTACAATATACAGCTATGGAATTCAACCTTAGAATCAGCTTCAAAATGTACAATTAATGACAGAATATTTGGCATGATTTTAGGCTAGACATGCTCTGTTTTGGTTTGAGGAGGATCCGCGCATGCTTCCTTTATATGTTTAACCTCTGCTTTTTTTGTATCTCAATTTGGATTTTGTACTTTGACATCCTGCATCTCGAGGTTTGTTAATAAAAAAGGAAGTGAATAGCTAATTTAGATTTTAGACGGATTATCTAGCAGGCTTCTTTGGTTTTCTTTTCAAGGATTTATTTGTTTTTGGCTTTCCTCTCCATTGCATGGAACTCTCAATTTTTTCTTTTGGTTTATGAATTGATAACTAAAATACATGTTTCTTGCAGGGGTGGTTTTACATCCCCAGATGTTTTCCTTCCTTGTCACCATTTCCCTTTTGATTTTGCGTCCTAGTTTCATGGCCATGTGCTTAGTTTTCTTGATACAATTTTGGTCTAAAAGGAGCATCTGTTTATGTTCTTAAAGAACAAGGCGTGTTGTTTAATGGGTTTATTGAATTTTCTAAACAATAAAGGGCATGGACTGATTCGAAGCAGATAAAATTATGATAACAAGTTTTTTTTATAGTATTAAGAAAATTGTGGCTCTAACCATTAAAGACTTGGCCAAATTACCAGCAAAGTTACACATTCGATATCTCGCCTCTCATCAAATCAAAAGGTTACAGATTCGAGTCTTCCATTTGGGAGACTCAACCTTCCAATTTTTCATGTCTGCTCAGGCGATCATGTTAGCCACCTCAACGTTGCTGTTGTAGTCGATTTAGTCTTCAAGCCTGGCCTTCCTCCTTGTCGATTAATATATATATATTATGGTATTTGTAAGAACATGAACACGAGAGAACCCAATTTCCTTCATTTGGTTTCTCTGCATATTGATTTACTTTTCCACCAGATGGATTTTACTGCTCTATATATGGTTAACAATTATTCAGCATCTCTATTTCTATCTGCCTAAGGATAATGATATTTTATTTATATCCAGAATTAATTTGGAGGATGAAGCACCCATTTGGAACCTTCAATGAAGCCAAGAGAAATGAAGGGAGCTGCTTGATCAGGTGTTAGCTGCTTGCTCGCTTTAGCTCGGCCTGCGGGGTTAGCTCCTTCCCCCTCGCACTTGTATTCTCCGAATAAAGCAGTCCTGACAGTAATGGCTCGTATACATTAATAAAACATTCAATCCCTAAAACTTAATGATTCCACTCTCAAAAAATGTAAACTTGATTTCATCTAAATCATTAGGGGTCCATATCCTCACAGAGTAAACACGAGCTTAAGATAATTATAAATAGAAGATGGATTAAATATACATACTGGTCTCGTTCAGGGTGGAAATTATTGGACCATCCCTCAGGATTAACAACATCGCTCATGGTAGTGTACGAGAAGACCACTCGTGGCCTCGCCTGCCATGCTCGTCCCAAATACGCCCCCTTGGCGCCAGTGCCATCTACTTTACAATGCACGAACGAAAATCCAGTATCTTCTGCCTCGCTGTTTCTTGCATGGGCAGTGATGAAATTCCCATTTTCTTCACCAATCACATGTAACTCTGTTCCCTGCATTTAATAGGATATTCAATATATTACACCACATGTATGCACATCAATTGCTATCCATACCATAACGGTTCATCACCTGGAACACGGATTAAAAGGGTGAGTACGTGAATCAATGAGTTGACACGGTCTGTATAGTTTATTTAAAGAAACTCTATTGTTTCTGACAATTTTTTTTAAAATATAAACAATGTCTTTTTGAACAAAACTAAACATATATTGACCAGCTTATACGTTGACCAACCAAGTTATCCAAACTTAATCAGGTTAAGTCTCCAAGCAGTTCAAAAGTACACCCAAACAAAACTAGGGCTTGGGTCAGCGGATTTAGCTTGTCAGTGCGTGGATCGACCAGTTGACAAGTTTTATTAGGTTTTTTTCGTGAAAAAAAAATAAAAACAACACCTTTTTAAATAAAAGAGGTGCTGATTAAAGTATTGGTTGACTCATGGAATCACTCAGGTTTAACTAAGTCAACTCTCTGGGCTATTCAAAATCAAACAAAGACCCCGTAGGTTGGAGGGTCGTGGTTTAAGAACTATTATCCACTCACATTAACGCAATCAATTTTTAAATGGAATTTAATTCGGAGAGTTAATTTTTTAAGGGTTACCAAATACAAGGACTTTCCGCTTCCAAAAATGTAATCAACGGTGCCTTCAATATAACAATCCTTGAAGAGATGCCGTCCCTTGTCATCACACAATGTGTCTTGAAATCCAAGTAATCTGCAGTTATAGAACGCAGACTTGTCCCCAGAAATCCTCAGAGCAACTGCTTGTTCTCCTTTCAATTCCCCATTGGGCCTCGGCGCAGAATTCTGTTCCAACAATTCCATAGAAAAGAAAAGGCAACATAAAATAACCTCAAAAAAGAAAAGAATCAGTGAGCTGCGAAAATACATTTTGATTTTAAGACGTGGGAATTTGCCTGCTCTATGATGATCAAGATGGCCTTAAGTTCCCTTCATCAATACTAACATTCAAACTTCAGCAGGGCGATGTGAAGTAGTGAAAAGAAATGGAAATTGATAATATTTTATGAAACATGTGCACACCTTAATAATGATATTAGCAGCAACAAAGTAATCAGCCTCAGCTTCCAAGGTAGCACTGTAAACAGTTCCATATTCTTTTGCCGTGCCGTCAAATGACAAGGTTGGCTTGTTACTAGGCGATCCCAAGAATGTAACAAAAGGTTTGCCACGTTCAATTTTGAGTTTTTCAATGTACTCTCCAGGTCCAATATCCACAATCACTCGTTCTGTGTTCCCTGTTGGAATGCTGTTAATGGCATCCTTCAAGGTTTTGAATTCTCCACTTCCATCCTGTCGAACCTTGATGGTTCTTGGTTTGGCCTCGGCCGCTTCGAGGGCAGGGTCTATGGTGCCCTTACGGTCCGCCAGGGGCTTGACATTGTCTTGAAACCATGTGTTTAGGCTCGATGGATCGGCCGGTATCGGACTTTTATCATCAGAACTAACGGTGGTGGACACAAGAAGAATCGCTGTCATGGCACACTGAATCGCTGCAATAGAACCCATCTTTCTTTTTTTCTTTCTTTTTTCTGGTGAAATATTTTCGTGGAAGAAGATTGGAATTTATAGGCTGATCACTAGCAAGTGAGGCTTAAAATACTTGGGATTAAGAGAGCTCTTCGCATAATCCCCTCTATTTTAAATTGCTGATTACCTCACAACCACTTGATATATATGAAGCAAGACGATAGAATAGCATCTTCTCCTTCTTCTTTCCTTTTTCTTTCTTTCTTTCCTGTTTTAACATAGCCAAAGATAGCTATTTCTCCTTTGGCCAAACTAAGAAGGAACTACATTTTTTTCAAAACTTTTATGTGTCCCTATAAAAAAAAAGAATTAATATTCAATTCTTATCCTTCTGTTCATCATCTAGCACCAAATTTAGAATAATATTACCTCAAGATACATGCTCCATGAGGAATTATGATTTATAATAATTAAAAAAAATATAGGATATTGAAATTTAATTCTTTTAGAATAGGGATAAAGATAGTGTTTTTCTATTTATTGAGTAATTAAGGAAATAATCAAGATAAATGAAAATTAAGAAGAAATCAAGGAACTCAATAACTCAAGTAAATCAATCAATTTATTTAAATCACCTAATTAAAGGAGATGATCGGGCAGCTTGTATAATTTGTTTTTGTTTTTATATATATTTATCTTGTTATATGGTTATATAAACTCTACATGAGTTATATGTAAAATTTATATTAAATTATTAAAAGATAGCATTCTTTTGTATTCTAAATTTCTACACATAAAAGAAGAACTCGCTCTTTTAGCATCTCAATAAATCTAAAGATATATTATATAAAAATCATGTTACAAATCGAAAAAGAACAAATTATGTTCTAAAGCTTTTATCATCAATGGGGAAACCGTACATCAAAAGAGAATCAGTCCATTCTTTCTTCTACTTAACCTTTTACATGTGACAGACTCGCTACTCAGCTAGCTTCCTATATATTATTATATGTCCTCTATGCTC
>NW_011501618.1:32420-37374 GCF_000495115.2 Populus euphratica
CCTTCAGCAGGACAGACTACAAACTTGTTCCATGAATATCCAGGCATCGGCATGGAAAACATGGAATTATATAATTCAAGCACACTAAATCATTCTCAAGTTACAGCTCTGCTAGGCAGTTCCTATCCATCCAAGAATGTTGAATTCATCAAGTAATGCGACTTGGAGAGTCACAGAGATGATATATCTTATCCATCAAGTACTACAAGAATAATTTTTCCAGTAATATCAACTTTGGGGCTAAGGACTTGGAAAACCGCCAGACCTGAGAATCTGTGTTCATGATCTTTTGTTCCCCCCATTTGAGTCATGGAAGGGTGCTTCAACACGCGTAGATGGTTTTGAACGCTATAATCGCGTCGCCGTGGCCACTTGCTATCTCCTTGTGACGCCGCCTTCAGTCCACATATCTGAATAATTCAACATCGAATAATCAATTCATATAGAAGTGCATGAATGGATCTTTTTTCTGATTGACGGAAAATCTATGAAATGATCCTATAAAGCACGACGTACCTACGCCGTGGTTTCAATGCTAAAAAAAACCAAAAGTTTTGAAGTAAAAAATAAAATAAAAAAATCTTTATTATTGATATTTAACAAACAGTGAGATTGAACAAGATTCATCAAACTTAAATGATAGAGATTTTTAATACATCTTTATTATTCTTATTATTATTATTATTATAAAGATGTAATGCTACTAAAACATTATATCATTATTCTAAAGAAAATTGATTCTTTCTTTAATATTTTTTTTATCATTATTTTAAAGAAGATTGATTCTTTTTTTAATATATTTTTTTATTCTTACGAGATATCCTCACTTTTTTTAAATGATAAGATTAGTTTTATTTAGGATTTATAGTTGCCCCTTCTAATAAGTATGTTTTATGAAAATTGAACTTGCGTTTTTATTCTTATAAAAATATAACAATATTTTAACTGTTAGATCAACATTTTATTTATGATTTTTTTTAATATGATATCATATATTATTTTGTAAATAATTATGTATTAAGATGACAGGTAATATTTTTAAAATCAATTGCTCATTAATATTAAATGATAATAAAATATTTATTTTTTATTTTAAAGCTTTTTAATATAATTTTCTCAAATTTATTATTTTCATCTTTTTTCATATCATATAGTTGCGTAAAAATAATCAATTCAAGAATTTTTTAATTAAATTTTTCTTTCATAATCATAACAAGTTTTTGGTTTAAAAACAATGATTCTCACTAAAAAAAACATGCTTTTTGTTAAAATAAAAAAATATGTGAATCAAAATTTATATTTTTCCTTTTTAATTCAAGTTGTTATAGTTTTTTTTCTTCTTATTTTTGTTGCTTTTTATTCAATAAACTATGTTTCTTAAAAAATAACTATTTTATTAACAAAAAAAGTTACATAGATCTATAAAAAAATATGTTTCTCCTTCATAACCTTATATGTTACCTTTTTTTTAATATTTATTTTTATTATCATATAATTAAATAAAAATATATTTAAAAAAAATTATTAAACCCGGTCAAACTCATGACTTGAATTATAAATTGAAGATTAACTTATAATAATTTAAAATATTATCATTTCAATATTAAAAACAAATACAATAAAATAATATTATCTTGAATTTTTTTAAAAAGTCAAATCAGAATTTAACCACAAAATATTTTGTACATCCACCGTATTAACATGATGAAATCAATTTAATTTTAATTTAATTTAATTTAAAATTTAATCATAGGCAAAAGAAAAGTTATCATCTTATATCAGCATGATAAACCATCTAATCAAGTTACGTTTAATAATTACTTCAACGGTTGCCTAACCATGATAGCACATCAAGGGAATCTGAAATTGAATTTTAACATATTTTTTATTAAAAGTTTTTTAAAAAAACTGTTTCAAATTATTTTTTAATATTTTTAAATCATTTTAATATATTAATAGAAAAGTAAAATTTAAAAAATAAAATAAAAATAGTATTTTAATACATTTTAAAGTTAAAAATTACTTAAAATTAATTTTTTAATATTTTTGAACCTTTTTTTATTGATATAAAAATAATATATATATATATATATATATTTAATTAAAAAATACTTTAAAAAATTACCACTTCCACACAAATAGAAACAACTATTACAAAAACTGGATGGACAATTTGAACTATCACAAAAACCGGATGGACAAATCAGAGTTCCAAAACCACTTTACTAATTTCTCTTGTTTTTATTTTTATTTAATTTTCATGATTGGGATATTCTTCAACGTTCAACATCCAAGAAGAAAGCCTTTCCATGTATAATATATAGTATACTTAAATTAATTTTATAATCCCTTTCTTTATGAATTAATCAACTCATACTATAATATTAAAATCATCTTTGCCCAGATAAAATACTATCAAAACCATTGAAGTATGATGATTAAGAAGATAGCAAGTCATTTAAGTATGGCTAACAATTTCATTATACGAAACACACGTTTCCAGCCGTACATGGAAGTCAAAGTTTTCATTCTCACCTTCCACTTCATCTACCCTCCCCGTAAGCCCCTCTCCTCCATCTCACCTTCCAAATCCCTTGAAGGCTTGCTTGACTTTTATCATCAACATTACATTAATCATAGCACAACCATTCATCCTATCGCTGTGTCTCTCAGAGACAATGACCACCGTGTACATGTCACTCAACTGTTCAAACTGCAGCAGCCCTTTGCAGCTTCCACCAGGAGCCAACTCCATCTGCTGTGCTATCTGCCATGACACCACCCTCGCAGCTGATTCTCGCTCTTCCCCTCCACCGCCTGCTCTATCTTACTCCTCATCAGGCCAAGACGACCATGACCACCCTCCACATCATCCTTCTCAAGTGGTTCCATCAGGACCATCACCATACAATCATGCACCTCCTGGTCCACCACCTGCTGTCCATGGCACAAAGCGTGCTGTTATTTGTGGGGTGTCTTATAAGAATACTAAGAATGAACTCAAAGGGAGCATTAATGATGTTGTGTGCATGAAGTATTTGTTGGTTAATAGGTTCAACTTCCCTGAATCCTCCATCATCGTTCTCACTGGTAAGAATTTTCCGAAATTTACTTCCATTCTTGTGTTTCTTTCTTGATAGTTTGATTTATAATATCTTGGTAATTGATTAATTATTAATTAACTCTGCTTTAATATAGCATCTTGGAATGTTTTATTTCTTGAAATTATTGGTTCCATCACAAATGGCATATAATGGATTCACATCGCTGACATAAATTTTCGCGCCAATTAATTATTGACTTTTCTGGATTTCACTTTCTTGGTGTTGTCTGGATCGATAGCTTAATTTCAGTTATTTTGGATTGTTTTTAGCATATCATAAACTTCCAAATATATGCATATGACTCCCACTGTTCATTTTGCTAGCAGTGCTAATCCTGTGTAGCTAAAGCAATTGTGATTATAATCGGCCGAGTAGAAGTTCTGAAAAAACTCGAGTTATTTCAGGTTTAAGTTTGACCAACGCGTCCAGTGCTTAAGGAACATGGAGTTTTTTGTGATGATATCACTATTCATGCTGATTAATAATCAATTTGCAGAGGAAGAAACTGATGCTTATAGGCAGCCAACGAAATCCAACATGAGACTGGCATTGTCATGGCTTGTGCAAGGATGTCAGCCTGGAGATTCATTAGTGTTTCATTTTTCCGGTCATGGTTCGCAGCAGAAGGATCAAAATGGAGATGAGTTGGATGGTTATGATGAAACACTTTGTCCAACAGACTTTGAAACTCAAGGAATGATCGTTGATGATGAGATCAATGAAATAATTGTCAAGCCTCTTTCCCATGGTGTTAAGCTTCATGCCATCATTGATGCTTGCCATAGTGGCACCGTGTTGGATTTACCGTTTCTCTGCAGAATGGACAGGTTTGTATTTTCCCGTTCTTTTCTCACTAAAAATGTAGCGTAACCTTGTGGTGGAGAAATACAAGCATAAATCCTTGTTCATAGCCTTGGGCACTTGCAGCAAATGCAGCCCTTGAATGTAAATTGATTCTATTTGCATCCACACTGTTTGTACTTTTCTTGCTCATGAATGCTTGCATCATTGAAAGTAGGAATGGGAAGTATGTTTGGGAAGATCATCGTCCTCGATCAGGAGAATGGAAAGGAACAAGTGGTGGGGAAGCGATCTCCTTCAGTAGCTGCGACGATGATCAAACCTCCGCGGACACCTCGGTACTTCCCTAAACATAGCGAACTTTATAATCTAGAAATCAAGAACGAATTTTCCAATTCACAGCAGAAATTCACTTATTCAATCCGAATCCATATGGACAGGCTCTATCAAAGATCACTTCAACAGGTGCAATGACTTACTCATTCATCCTAGCAATCGAGCGCGGACATGCAACTACATACGGCAGCATGCTAAATGCAATGCGGTCTACCATCCGTGATACGAGTATTGAGCTTCGTGGTGGTATTATAACATCACTTATCTCAATGTTCTTAACAGGGCAGACTTTCAGTGGAGAGATCACACAGGTATGCTTTTTCATCATTAATTTTGTCGCTGTTAGTGTTCTGCACGTAAGTATCACCATTGCAAAAGCTGTGGTGACATAAATGTTCTGATCTTCTTTGTTTGAATGTGCTCATGCATCATTTTCATTATTTAATCTCGATTTCTTATCAAAATATAGACATGGGGATATAGTGCTGTCTATGATGCTGAGATTTTTCTGCAGGAACCACAGTTAACTGCTAATGAACCATTTGACGTGTATTCAAAGCCTTTCTCCTTGTAACGAGAGAAGAAATCGCGATGAAACCATCTGATACGTTTGAGGGGGTCAACTGTACAGTCCCTGAGTAAACACAAATTCCCATCGTCAGTTTTATACAAGAGATCAGGGACCCGTTTAACCCAGGAGGAAGGAACAAGCT
>NW_011501622.1:0-11114 GCF_000495115.2 Populus euphratica
CTTTAAACAGTTTTCAAAGGGCCAACCATAACCCATACTCCCAAACATACAACCCTGGTTGGAGGAATCACCCAAATTTCAGTTGGAAGAGTGAGAACAACAATGCACAAACTTCACAACCACCATTTCGAGCACACCACAATTTCCAAAATTCTCATGGATATGCACCTTATGCTCCACCTCCTAGAAGAAATCTTGAGGAAACATTGCATGCATTCATTGAAAAGCAAGAGACAATCAATACTCAACTTGCTCAAAACATGACAGATTTTAACGATACTCTTGCAAAATTAACATCTGCTCTCAGTTTTCGAGAGAAAGGTAAGTTTCCATCTTCACCACAACAAAATCCTAAGGGGCAATACAATGCAAATGCAAGTAGTTCCGGAAGCCAACACATGGATCAAGTCAAATCAGTCACTACTCTGCGCAGTGGTAAGGTTATTGAAAAACCCTCTCTTGAACCTTGTGAGAAAGATGATGAGTCAATCTCTGAGGGTAAGGAAGGGGTTGAATATGAAAATTACAAAGAAACGACTGATTCACCGCCAACACTTCCATTTCCTCAAGCCATGACCAAACAAAGAAAAGTCAATCACAACTCTGAAATTTTTGAAATTTTCAAACAGGTAAGGATCAATATACCTTTACTGGAAGCTATTAAACAGGTTCCTTCCTATGCTAAATTTTTGAAAGATCTATGCACTGTGAAGAGGAAACTGAATGTGAAAAAGAAAGCCTTTCTAGCCGAACAAGTAAGTGCTATTCTTCAGAACAATAATGCTTTGAAATATAAAGACCCTGGTTGTCCTACAATTTCTTGCTTTATTGGAGAACATAAAATTGAAAAAGCCTTACTTGATCTTGGTGCTAGTGTGAATCTACTTCCATATTCAGTTTTTCAGAGTCTCAATCTAGGTGAGTTAAAACCAACTTCTATATCTCTTTTACTTGCCGATAGATCTGTAAAAGTGCCTAGAGGAATAATTGAAGATGTGTTAGTACAAGTCGATAAATTCATTTATCCTGTGGATTTTATTGTCTTGGACACAGAACCTGTTGAAACATGTAATTCATTTCCTGTTATTTTAGGACGTCCATTTCTTGCAACTTCTAATGCATTGATTAATTGTAGGAATGGACTGATGAAGCTATCATTTGGAAACATGACATTGGAGATGAATATTTTCAACATTTGCAAGCAACCTGGAGATGATAATGATTTACAAGAAGTAGATCATATTGATGAATTAGTTTATGATCAACTTGAATCTACTTTAAGTAAAAATGAATTGGATGAAACTGAAGAGTTGCAAATGATTTATTCTGAGGAAGAAATCACGGATGAAACAAGCACCGAAAATGTTGATGCGAATCTTTTGTCAACAGTGACAACAGATTTGACATCTGACATCACACCAATCGATGATTACTTTCCTAACGAATCCTTACTTTCTCTCAGTCCAATGCCTTGGTATGATAAAAATATCAATTTTCTTGCTTTAGGAGATTTGCCAGCTGATTGGAGTACCCAAGACAAAGAAAAGTTTTTGAACGAAGTGAAGAACTTTTATTGTGATGACCCTAACTTATTCAAATATTGTCCTGATCAAATATTTCAAAGATTCATTCCCGACAATGAGGTAAGTAGTGTCATTAAACTTTGTCATTCTGGAGCATGTGGAAGTTATTTCTCGTTGAAAAAGACGGCTACAAAAATCTTTCAAAATGGATTTTATTGGCCCACCATGTTCAAAGACACGCATGCATTCTGCAAAACTTGTGAAAATTGTCAAAAAGTTGACACTGGTCAAAAAGTTTTGTTTTATAATTCTCAACTCTATTCATTCCTTAAAGAGCTAAGATCAAGATGGAACAATCCTTATGGGGCCTGTGATATTGAGAATATAATGAATGACAATATTTTTAAGGAAAATGGACATCGTTTGAAAGCTTACTTTGATAATTTTCCTAGTGAAAATGAATCAACTGGTTTGAATGATCTTGTAGATAAAGGTTGATTATTTTGTTTTTCTTACATTGTTTTTGTGTTTCTTTTTAAGTGATTTTTGCTAGTTTCTCTCACCCCGGTCAAATGGCGGATAACGGTACTCCGTGACTTAAGTCGGTTCTTTCAGTTTCCCACAATAACTGATATCTGTGTATATATTTGTGCAATTATTTGAATCTCTCTTCCAATTCTCATTTGAAAATGGACACTAATCTTGAAAAATTGAAAAAGTATTTTCCCGCTCTGCCTCATAATGCGATTACAAAAATTTACCGTGCTAGATGTGCAAGATTGAGATTGTTAATGAATCATGGAATTCCTGAAGATATTCGGTGGTTGATTGAAGCAAAGGTCCGATTATCAGGTGAGTCCTCTAACTTCATTTCACACATGCCTGGAACAGGTAAAAGCACTTTTGCAAAGAAGCGTCGTGCAAAACGACTAGATGTCTGTCATCGATGTGCTAGATGGACTTGTAATACACAATGTCGTTCTTTAGGAATGGTATCTATAAACCGTGAAGATAAAATACAATTCATTAAGGATGGCCTGAGTAAGGAGTCTTTAGATAATCTTCTATTGACTCTTGAGACGCATCCTAGTGCAGATGTGCATCGTGTAATTCATGACTTATGGCCACTATTTCATAAAGAACATGATCGACTTAGTCTTGGGAATCTGACTAAAAAAGACCCTGTTTGCCAGTTTTTAAGAAAACTGGATGGGAAGCCTATCCCCGACCCATAGAGGGCGTTTAAGCCGTTCTTGGACGTAAAATCAAGGGAAGATGTGAGCCACAATCACAACTGCTTGTACATACAGATGTTTTTTTTCAAAAGTAAATAAATAAATAAATAAATAAAAAGAGAGAGAGTGTGTGTGAGACTCCAGCTGGCCTACATATAGGTGTTATGATTGCCTTTCTAATTTCTCATCTATAAAACCCTCTTTTCCTTCCTTTCATTTCTACTCAACCCATACATTCGAAAAATACAGAAGTGTGTAGAAATGGCAAGTTCCTCAAGTCATCAAATAAGAAATATTTGTGTTTTCGGTGGATCTAGTCCTGGGAAAGAAAAGGAGTTTTTAGAATCAGCAAATCATCTTGGTCATGTGCTAGCTGAGAGAAAGATTCATTTAGTGTATGGGGGAGGCAGTCTTGGGTTAATGGGAGGTGTGTCAATAGCTGCATTTTTAGGAGGTAGTCAAGTTTTAGGAATCGTCCCTGAAGCTTTGGCACAAGGGGACATCATTGGAAAAACAATTGGAGAGGAACTTCAGGTCTCCACAATGTCAGCTCGAATGAATGCAATGTTTAACCATGCTGATGCCTTCATTGCTTTACCAGGTGGTCTAGGCACATTGGAAGAGATCTTTCATATTTCCTCTTGGGCTCAATTGCACATTCACCATAAACCCATAGGTTTGTTAAATGTTAATGGTTATTATGATAAGTTGTTGTCTTTTCTTGATCATGCTGTAGTTTTTCCTCCTGATGCATCTCATTTTAATTTTAAACCAGGTATTATTCAACTTTTACCTTGTTTTCATGGTTTGGAATTGGAAAATCCATACTTGCATTTAAGGGAATTTGAGGAGGTGTGCAACACATATAATAACTTAAATTGTAGCATGAACACCATCAGATTAAAGCTTTTCCCTTTTTCATTAAAAGATAACCTTTTTCATTAAAAGATAAAGCTTTTTCATTAAAAGATAAAGCTAAAACATGGCTACAAAATTTAAGACCAGGATCCATTCGTGCTTGGGATGAAATGCAACAACAGTTTTTGAAGAAGTTTTTCCCATCTCATAGAACAAACTCTTTCAAGAGACAAATCACCACTTTCACTCAAAAACCAGGAGAAACATTTTATCAATGTTGGGATAGGTATCGAGACTTGCTTAGTACTTGCCCTCATCTTGGTTTTGAAACATGGAGATTGGTTTCACATTTCTATGAAGGGTTAACACCTAAAGATAGGCAAATGGTTGAATTGATGTGCAATGGAAATTTTGAAGATAAAGACCCTGATGAAGCAATGGAGTACTTAGACTTGTTAGCTGAAAATGCTGAAAATTGGGACACCGCGGGTACATATGAGGCACCGAGTAAAACTCAACCTCATACATCTAGTGGAGGTATGTACAACCTTAGGGATGATCATGACCTTCAAGCCAAATTTGCATCTTTAGCTAGAAAAGTTGAGGCACTAGAATTGAAAAGGAGTGGTCAATTAAAATCTGTTGAAAACATTGTGTGTCAAATCTGTGAAACAAATGAACACTCAACCAATGATTGTCCAACCTTGCCTTCTTTTAAGGAATGTCTCCATGAACAAGCCCATGCTTTAAACAGTTTCCAAAGGGCCAACCACAACCCATACTCCCAAACATACAACCCTGGTTGGAGAAATCACCCAAATTTCAATTGGAAGAGTAAGAACAACAATGCACAAACTTCACAACCACCGTTTCAAGCACACCATAATTTCCAAAATTCTCATGGATATGCACCTCCTTATGCTCCACCTCCTAGAAGAAATCTTGAGGAAACATTGCATGCATTCATTGAAAAGCAAGAGACAATCAATACTCAACTTGCTCAAAACATAACAGATTTTAAAGATACTCTTGCTAAATTAACATCTGCTCTCAGTTTCCAAGAGAAAGGTAAGTTTCCATCTCAAACACAACAAAATCCCAAAGGGCAATACAATGCAAATGCAAGTAGTTCCGGAAGCCAACACATGGATCAAGTCAAATCAGTCACTACTCTGCGCAGTGGTAAGGTTATTGAAAAACCCTCTCTTGAACCTTATGAGAAAGATGATGAATCAATCTCTGAGGGTAAGGAAGGGGATGAATCTGAAAATTGCAAAGAAACGACTGATTCACCGCCAGCACTTCCATTTCCTCAAGCCATGACCAAACAAAGGAAAGTCAATTACAATTCTGAAATTTATGAAATTTTCAAACAGGTAAGGATCAATATACCTTTGTTGGATGCTATTAAACAGGTTCCTTCCTATGCTAAATTTTTGAAAGATCTATGCACTGTGAAGAGGAAACTGAATGTGAAAAAGAAAGCCTTTTTAGCAGAACAAGTAACTGCCATTCTTCAGAACAATAATGCTTTGAAATATAAAGACCCTGGTTGTCCTACAATTTCTTGCTTTATTGGAGAGCATAAAATTGAAAGAGCCTTACTTGATCTTGGAGCTAGTGTGAATTTACTTCCATATTCAGTTTTTCAGAGTCTCAATCTAGGTGAGTTAAAACCAACTTCTATATCTCTTTTACTTGCCGATAGATCTGTAAAAGTGCCTAGAGGAATAATTGAAGATGTGTTAGTACAAGTCAATAAATTCATTTATCCTGTGGATTTTATTGTCTTGGACACAGAACCTGTTGAAGCATATAATTCATTTCCTGTTATTTTAGGACGTCCGTTTCTTGCAACCTCTAACGCATTGATTAATTGTAGGAATGGACTGATGAAGCTATCATTTGGAAACATGACATTGGAGATGAATATTTTCAACATTTGCAAGCAACCTGGAGATGATAATGATTTACAAGAAGTAGATCATATTGAGGAATTAGTTTATGATCAACTTGAATCTACTTTAAGTAAAAATGAATTGGATAAAACTGAAGATTTGCAAATGATTTATTCTGAGGAAGAAATCGCGGATGAAACAAGCACCGAAAATGTTGATGCGAATCTTTTGTCAACAGTGACAACAGATTCGACATCTGGCATCACACCAATCGTGATTACTTTCCTAACGAATCCTTACTTTCTCTTAGTCCAATGCCTTGGTATAATAAAAATATCAATTTTCTTGCTTTAGAAGATTTGCCAGCTGATTGGAGTACCCAAGACAAAGAAAAGTTTTTGAACGAAGTGAAGAGCTTTTATTGTGATGACCCTAACTTATTCAAATATTGTCCTGATCAAATATTTCATAGATTCATTCCCGACAATGAGGTAAGTAGTGTCATTAAACTTTGTCATTCTGAAGCATGTGGAAGTTGTTTCTCGTCAAAAAAAGACAATTGCAAAAATCTTTCAAAATGGATTTTATTGGCCTACCATGTTCAAGGACACGCATGCATTCTGCAAAACTTGTGAAAATTGTCAAAAGATTGATACTGGTCAAAAAGTTTTGTTTTATAATTCTCAAATCTATGCATTTCCTAGAGAGCTAAGACCAAGATGGAGCAATCCTTATGGGGCTTGTGATATTGAGAATTCAATGAATGACAATGTTTTTAAGGAAAATGGACATCGTTTGAAAGCTTACTTTGATAATTTTCCTAGTGAAAATGAATCAGCTGGCTTGAATGATCTTGTAGATAAAGGTTGATTATTTTTCTCACATTTTCTTTTTTTATGTTTCTTTTTAAGTGATTTTTGCTAGTTTCTCTCACCCCGGTCAAATGGCGGATAACGGTACTCCGTGACTTAAGTCGGTTCTTTCAATTTCCCATAATTACTGATATTTGTGTATATATTTGTGCAATTCTTTGAAGCTCTCTTCCAATTCTCATTTGAAAATGGACACTAATCTTGAAAAATTGAAAAAGAATTTTCCCGCTCTGCCTCAAAATGCGATAACAAAAATTTACCGTGCTAGATGTGCAAGATTGAGATTGTTAATGAATCATGGAATTCCTGAACATATTCGCTGGTTGATTGAAGCAAAGGTCCGATTATCAGGTGAGTCCTCTAACTCCTTCATTTCACACATGCCTGGAATAGGTAAAAGCACTTTTGCAAAGAAGCGTCGTGCAAAACGACTAGATGTTTGTCATCGATGTGCTAGATGGACTTGTAATACACAATGTCGTTCTTTAGGAATGGTATCTATAAACCGTGAAGATAAAATACAATTCATTAAGGATGGCCTGAGTAAGGAGTCTTTAGATAATCTTCTACTGACTCTTGAGACACATCCTAGTGGAGATGTGCATCGTGCAATTCATGATTTATGGCCACTATTTCATAAAGAACATGATCGACTTAGTCTTGGGAATCTGACTAAAAAAGACCCTGTTTGCCAGTTTTTAAGAAAACTGGATGGGAAGCCTATCCCCGACCCATAGAGGGCGTTTAAGCCGTTCTTGGACGTAAAACAAAGGGAAGATGGGAGCCACAATCACAACTACCTGTACATACACATGCTTTTTTTCAAAAGTAAATAAATAAATAAATAAAAAGAGAGAGAGAGAGTGTGAGACTCCAGCTGGCCTACATATAGATGTTATGATTGCCTTTCTAATTTCTCATCTATAAAACCCTCTTTTCCTTCCTTTCATTTCTACTCAACCCATACATTTAACAAATACAGAAGTGTGTAGAAATGGCAAGTTCCTCAAGTCATCAAATAAGAAATATCTGTGTTTTTGGTGGATCTAGTCCTGGGAAAGAAAATGAGTTTTTAGAATCAGCAAACCATCTTGGTCAGGTGCTAGCTGAGAGAAAGATTCATTTAGTGTATGGGGGAGGCAGTCTTGGGTTAATGGGAGGTGTGTCAATAGCTGCATTTTTAGGAGGTAGTCAAGTTTTAGGAGTCGTCCCTGAAGCTTTGGCACAAGGGGACATCATTGGAAAAACAATTGGAGAGGAACTTCAGGTCTCCACAATGTCGGCTCGAATGAATGCAATGTTTAATCATGCTGATGCCTTTATTGCTTTAGCAGGTGGTCTAGGCACATTGGAAGAGATCTTTCATATTTCCTCTTGGGCTCAATTGCACATTCACCATAAACCCATAGGTTTGTTAAATGTTAATGGTTATTATGATAAGTTGTTGTCTTTTCTTGATTATGCTGTGGAACAGGAATTTCTAACATCTTCTGCACGACAAATCATAATCTCTGCTACTACTGCTGAACAATTGATTGACCAACTACAATCTTTCATTCCTGTGATTGATCCTTCCATGAGTCGCATAAATTGGTCATCTACGGGAAGCCGTAAAAAGCTTAGATTGGATTTGAGCCTTCATTTGTGAATTTTTGTGTCTTTTGGTTTTATTATTGTGTTTTGTTATTTCTTATTTTTGTTTTAGTGTGTTTCAGGTTTTGTCAGTGTTCGTTATTTCAGGTGATATCTTCTATACTCTATCTTTCTACCTTAGAACATTGAGGACAATGTCTCGTTTTGGTTGGGGGGAGAGGGTAGTAGTTGATAAAAAAAAAATTGTTTTTCATTTCATAAAGCATGTGCATAATTGTTGTTACTAGGATGGCAGAGTAAAGGAGTTCTTTTGTTAAAGTGACTCTTGAGACGCATCTTAGTAACCATTTTTAACAAGGTCTATTATAATACTTCCTGAAATATTCAGGTTTACAAACTCTCGTATTGTTACTGCTTAATTCTGCTCATATACTTATTTAACATGTATTCTTAAACCTTAATTTACACGCACACACTTTAACATATGATTGTGGGTT
Organism: Populus euphratica; assembly: GCF_000495115.2. Taxonomy (NCBI): domain Eukaryota; kingdom Viridiplantae; phylum Streptophyta; class Magnoliopsida; order Malpighiales; family Salicaceae; genus Populus; species Populus euphratica. Next base: position 8,477 of record NW_011501622.1, read on the forward strand.
GCATATTGGATTATTACATTATTTATGTTCTTTTGTTAAAGGTAACAACTAAGGGAAAGGGATTGTATATAATTAAAAAAAAAGAAAAAAAAAAGAAAAAAAAATGATGATAATAAAAATGTAGATAAGTTTGGTTTCGTAGCCTCCCTAACCTAAGCAATTAAGCTCGAAGGGGTGTCTTAACACCTAATACCCTAAAGTCAACTGACTTGGGAGCTATTGGCCCAACGCTTGTTACATGGGTTGAGGAGAAAAGCTTAAGGGAATCAAATATTGCACTATCTACATATCAGTATCTGCGACCCGAGTTACTAAGCTCGTAGGGGTGTCTTAACACCTAATGCCCTAAGACCAACTGGTCTGGGAGTCATTAGCTAAAAGCTCGTTACATGGGTTAAAGATGCATGATGATTTTAAAGTATATGTATATAAAGTTAAAAAAAAAAAAAAAAAAAAAAAAAAAAAAAAAAAACTATGTATATAGAGTTAAAAAAAAAAAGACAAAAATAGTAATCCCAACCCAAGGAAGTTAACCTTAAACATTAGAACAAAAATTTTGTTTTCTTCCAAGAAAAGCCCCATAATTATGTGTTGATACATTGAGCACAAAAGAAAGGTTTATTAATATCTTGTTAAGAGGTATTGAGCAGATATATAAATTTAATGAGAGTTTGTTTATCTGGATAGATTAATGGAAGTTAAATGATGAATACCTTGCTTTGTGAAATTTGCAAATTGTTTTAACGCTTTGATTACTAGGGACTAGTAATAAGCTGGTTGGGGGGTGTGATTAGTACTTAAAAGTGCATTTTTATCATGGTTTTATATCATCATTTTGCACTTGAAGTATCAATAACTCCTTAACTAAAATATGTTTTATAATAATGTATCTAATAATATAAGATACCTTTAATTTGTGGTAAATGTCTATTTTTAATGCAGGCCTATCACATAAATGAAAGGATTGATTGATGACTTGAAGAACTTAAATTGCAAGGATAAAGAGATGGCCAAACTTAGAAAAGAGATGTCGGTGCAATCCAAACCGGAGCATTATTCGGTAATTGGGTCATATCTGGAGCTACAGAGCTCAGATTTAGGTCCAATTTATATGGATAGAAAGGTAAGACATAGGCCTACAACTTTCATATGGAGCCCAAGATCTAAAAAGGCCATTTGTAAGTCCAAATTGTAGCAACAACAAAGAAGCCCGAATCTGTCTTCCAGCCCGAGCACTATTCGGTATTTTGGCCATATCTGGAGTTCTAGAAGTCCAAATGAGCTGAAGTTTTTACACAAGAAAGCTGAGACAATTGCCTACAACTTTCATGTTTGCAACGGGCTCCATTTTTGACGTTATCAATGACGTTTTGGGCAGACAAGTGAAGATAAGGATTGTCACCAAGTCAAAAGTTGGCCACCCACTTATCAATTAGTCATCAAATCAATAGTTCCCAATTTTGGCCTATAAAAGGAGGCATTTGCCATGCATTTAGGCATCTTGGTTTCCAGATCAAGATCATGCTCTTCTTTTCTCTCTTTGTATTTTTTGTAATGTTTATGCTTTGCTTTCATTAATATCAAGTTTATGCCTTTCATTTCCTTTCCTTTACTTAGTTAACTTTTATGTTCTTATTTTGTTTATCTATTTTGCTTTCTTTCATTATGTCTAGCTAAGTTAATTATGTCAAGGTGAAAAGGTTACACTAATGGTGTAAGAATAAGTATAATGTAAACTTAATATGGACTTTAATGTTTGATACTAACATGTTTTATATTTGTTATCTTGTTCACTCTTTAATACTTTACTTGTTAAATGACTAATCTTGATTTATGTTGTATAACACTTGGTACAACAAATGCTTGGCACTTTCATAGCCCATAATGTATGGTATAACCGACACCTGAGCTATGAAAGGAACTTGATTTGTTGTTAACATAAGTTATAATCATGAATGCTTGACGAGATTTACAAGTATTAACATTAATTGAATAAGATGACTAATGTAATCATGTTAACAATATATAATCTGATTGGAACCTCCTTTGTGTGTGGTTTCCAATTCAATAATAAGAGTTTATACTATACTTGTTTGATATACCATTAGTGGAACCTCTAACCTTGACATTTGTTATTATTATTGTTTAATCCTTACATTAATTTCCCATCTCCAAGTTCTCATCATCTTCTTCTACTTCTCTTTCTTTATTATTATTATTATTATTATTATTATTACTACTATTACTATTATTATTAATATTATTATTATTATTATTATTATTGTTGTTGTTGTTGTTGTTGTTGTTGTTGTTGTTATCATTGCTATTATTGTTGTTTATAATTGTTGTTTATAATTTGTACAATTAACCTCCCTGTGGTTCGACCCCGGTCTTGCCGGGTTATTTATTACTTCGACACTCCTGCACTTGGGAGAAGACATCAATCTTTTCGTCGTGTCAGACTAGTAATAAGCTGGTTGGGGGGTGTGATTAGTACTTAAAAGTGCATTTTTATCATGGTTTAATATCATCATTTTGCACTTGAAAAGAACTTGATTTGTTGTATCAACACATAATTATGTTATTATTATTATTATTATTATTATTATTATTATTATTATTATTATTACTACTACTA
>NW_011501622.1:11129-16886 GCF_000495115.2 Populus euphratica
GTTGTTGTTATTGTTATTGTTATTGTTATTGTTATTGTTGTTGTATTATTGTTATTTATAATTTGTACAAATAACCTCCCTGTGGTTCGACCCCGGTCTTGCCGGGTTATTTATTACTTCGACACTCCTGCACTTGGAAGAAGACATCAATCTTTTAGTCGTGTCAAGTATCTTTAAAATCTGTCATGTTTTGAGCAAGTTGAGTATTGATTGTCTCTTGCTTTTCAATGAATACATGCAATGTTTCCTCAAGATTTTTTCTAGGAGGTGGAGCATAAGGAGGTGCATATCCATGAGAATTTTGGAAATTATGGTGTGCTTGAAATGGTGGTTGTGAAGTTTGTGCATTGTTGTTATCACTCTTTCAATTGAAATTTGGGTGATTTTTCCAACCAGGGTTGTATGATTGGGAGTATGGGTTGTGGTTGGCCCTTTGGAAACTATTTAAAGCATGAGCTTGTTCATGGAGACATTCCTTAAAAGAAGGCAAGGTTGGACAATTATTGGTTGAGTGTTCATTTGTTTCACATATTTGACCAACAATATTTTCAATAGATTTTAATTCACCACTCTTTTTCAATTCTAGTGCCTCCATTTTTCTAGCTAAAGATACAAACTTGGCTTGAAGGTCATGATCTTCTCTAAGGTTGTACATGCCTCCACTAGATGTATGAGGTTGAGTTTTACTCGGTGCCTCATAAGTACCCGCGGTGTCCTAATTTTGAGCATTTTCAGCTAACAAGTCTAAGTACTCCATTGCTTCATCAGGATCTTTATCTTTAAAAGTTCCATTTCACATCAATTCAACCATTTGCCTATCTTTAGGTGTTAACCCTTCATAAAAATGTAAAACCAATCTCCATGTTTCAAAATCATGATGAGGGCAAGTACTAAGCAAGTCTCGATACCTATCCCAACATTAGTAAAATGTTTCTCCTGATTTTTGAGTGAAAATGGTGATTTGTCTTTTGAAAGAGTTTGTTCTATGGGATGGGAAAAACTTCTTTAAAAACTATTGTTGCATTTCATCCCAAGCACGAATGCATTTCAATTAATGCTAATACTTATAAATCTCGTCAAGCATTCATGATTATAACTTATGTTAACAACAAATCAAGTTCCTTTCATAGCTCAAGTGTCGGTTATACCATACATTATGGGCTATGAAAGTGCCAAGTATTTGTTGTACCAAGTGTTATACAACATAAATCAAGATTAGTAATTTAACAAGCAAAGTATTAAAGAGCGAACAAGATAACAAATACAAAACATGTTAGTATCAAACATTAAAGTCCATATCAAGTTTACACTATACTTATTCTTACACCATTAGTGTAACCTTTTCACCTTGACATAATAAACTTAGCTAAACATAATAAAAGAAATAAAAATAAATAAACAAAATAAGAACATAAATAAGATTAGAGTTAACTAAGTAAAGGAAAGGAAATGAAAGACATAAACTTGATATTAATGAAAGCAAAGCATAAACAATACAAAAAATATAAAGAGAGAAAGCAAGAGTATGATCTTGATCTGGAAACCAAGATGCCTAAATACATGGCAAATGCCTTCTTTTATAGGCCAAAATTGAGAACTATTGATTTGATGACTAATTGATGAGTAGGTGGCCAACTCTTGACTTGATGACAATCCTTATTTTATTTTGTCTGCCCGAAACAACAGTGATAACATCAAAATTAAAGCCGCTTGAAAACATGAAAATTGTAGGAAATTATCTCAGCTTTCTTGTGTAAAAACTTCAGCTCATTTGGACTTCTAGAACTCCAAATATAGGCCAAATATTGAACAGTGCTCGGGCTGGAAGACAGATTCGGGCTTCTTTGTTGTCGCTATAATTTGGACTTGAAAATGGCCTTTGTAGATCTTGGGCTCCTATGAAAGTTGGAGGCCTATGTTTTAGCTTTCTATCCATATAAAGTAGACCTAAATCTGAGATCTACAGCTCCAAATATGACCCAATTACCAAACAGTGTTCTGGTTTGGACTGCACCAACATTTCTTTTCTAAGTTTGGCCATCTCTTTGTCCTTTCAATTTCAGTTCTTAAATTTATCAATCAATCCTTTCATTTATGTGATAGGCTTGCATTTAAAATGAATATTTACCATAAATTAAATGTATCCTATGTTATTATAAAACATGCTTTAGTTAAGGAATTATTGATACTTCAAGTGCAAAATGATGATATAAAACCTTGATAAAAATACATTTTTAAGTATCAATCAGGTTCCACTAATGGTATATCAAACAAGTATAGTATAAACTCTTATTATTCAATTGGAAACCACATAGAAAGGAGGTTCCAATCAGATTATAGATTGCTAACATGATTACATTACTCATCTTATTCAATTAATGCTAATACTTGTAAATCTCGTCAAGCATTAATGATTATAACTTATGTTAACAAAATATCAAGTTCCTTTCATAGCTCAGGTGTCGGTTATACCATACAGTATGAACTATGAAAGTGCCAAGCATTTGTTGTACCAAACATTAAAGAGTGAACAAGATAACAAATACAAAACATGTTAGTATCAAACATTAAAGTCCATATTAAGTTTACATTATACTTATTCTTACACCATTAGTGTAACCTTTTCACCTTGACATAATTAACTTAGCTAGACATAATGAAAGAAAGCAAAATAGATAAACAAAATAAGAACATAAAAGTTAACTAAGTAAAGGAAAGGAAATGAAAGGTATAAACTTAATATTAATGAAAACAAAGCATAATAAATACAAAGGGAGAAAGGAAGAGCATGATCTTGATCTGGAAACCAAGATGCCTAAGTGCATGGCAAATGCCTCCTTTTATAGGCCAAAATTGGAAACTGTTGATTTGATGACTAAGTGATGAATGGGTGACCAACTCTTGACTTGGTGACAATCGTTATCTTCTCTTGTCTACCCTAAACGTCATTGATAACATCAAAATTAGAATAACTTGAAAACATGAAAGTTGTAGGAAATTGTCTCAGCTTTCTTATATAAAACATTCAGATCATTTGGACTTCTAGAACCCCAGATATGGGCCAAACACTGAATAGTGCTCGAACTAGAGGACAGATTCAGACCTCTTTGCTGTTTCTCCAATTTGGACTTGAAAATGATATTTTTAGATCTTGGGCTCCATATGAAAGTTGTAGGCCTATGTCTTACCTTTCCATCCATATAAAGTAGACTAATCTGAGATCTATAACTCCATATATGATCCAATTATCAAACAGTGTTCCTGCTTGGATTGCACCATTGTCTCTTTTCGAAGTTTGACCATCTCTTTGTCCTTTCAATTTCAGTTCTTAAATTTATCAATCAATCCTTTTATTTATGTGATAGGCTGCATTTAAAATGAACATTTACCACAAATTAAAGGTGTCTTATATTATTAGATACGTTATTATAAAACATGATTTAGTTAAGGAGTTATTGATATTTCAAGTGCAAAATGATGATACAAAACCTTAAAAAAAATATAATTTTAAGTACTAATAATTGGTACAAAGAAATTTATTATTACTAAATTTATAGATTTTAAAGTGGTTGATTAATGATTGTAATGAGCTAAGTTTAAGATTTTTAACTCATCTTGCAGGATATACATGCTAAAGGTATATCTCTTAATGAGCCCTTCTAAATGGGTGCATTAATTAAAAAAATTATCTAAAATGGGAATTAAAGACCTATCTTAAGCATAAAAACTTAAAAAATTAATGAAGAAGATGAGAATTAAAGACTTTATTTCAAGGTTAAGGATAAAATAAGAAAATAAATTATCTAAAATATGAACTAACTTTTCTGTCACTCTAAAAGTAAATGTTGTGGAACAAGTGGTAAAGACTCATGAAAAAATCAAAAGAAGCTTGTTGTGAAAGGTAAATGAATTGCTAGGAAATTTAGTGACAAGTGTGTTATTTACAATAAGACAAAGTATTTGGCGAAAAATTACAGAAATAAGAAAAAGTAAGGAAATCTTATAAAAAGGATTAATCAAGCTAATATCATTGTGGTTGATTACCTTACCAATAAAGTTTCAGAAATAAATTTTTTTATATTATTTTTTAAGTGAATCTTATTAATAATTCTAAGTGGTGATGAGTTTATATTAATACTGTATGATATATATATATAGTGAGAATATGATGTTTTAGTTTTACAAAGAAATATATAAAAAAAACTTATATACAAGAAACTCATCAACTTTGTAAGGTGTGAAATTCCATAATATAATATGATGTGCTCTGCCATTTAGTATTTTTGTTTAACCACATATCAACTATTTTTTTATAAAAAAATAAAAAAATATAAAGATGTTTTTCTATAATAAATGAGTTCAGGATAACACCGTCAAAATACTCTCTTTCAATGTCTACGTGTACATGTATCTCTCCCTCTCCAAATCTTTGCTAGTTCCGGTAACTGCTTTCCGGCGTACAGAATTGGCGGTATGGAGAAAGATCCTTTACTTCCTTATCTAAGCCCAAGAAAGAGAACACCAGTACCACCCCCACCACTTTGCCCTCTCCCTGAAGACGATGAAATCTCTCTACCTCTCCCTCTAACTCCTTCTGAACTTAAAGACCGCCTTATTTTTGGCCCATCTTCTGCTTCTCCAACAGACCCGTCTCCTCTTGTTGAAGCCTTAACGTTTTCTCTCAATTCACCAAGACCCTCCTCTTCTAATCAAGATTTCAACTCTTTCCTTGATTCTCCTCAGTTACAGCAACATCTTCATCAGCAATCTTGTTTAGTTGATCCTAATTACCCATGGACGAAAACCAATCTTCACAGGTCAAAAACTGCACCTGCTATGGCTGTCATCAATGATTTTAACCAACCTGTGATTACCAAGCCAAAATTTGGTTCCCAATCAATTATAGGTCAAGCTTTTTTTCTTTTGGTATTGTATCTGTCTCTCGGTGTGCTTATATATTCTCTTAATCGTGACAAGTTTGAAGGAATTGAAACGCACCCAGTTGCGGATGCTTTGTATTTTTGTATTGTGACTATGTGTACTATTGGTTACGGGGATATTACTCCTAATAGCACTGCTACCAAGTTGTTTTCCATTTTATTTGTGTTGGTTGGTTTTGGTTTTATCGATATTTTTCTTTCTGGGATGGTTAGTTATGTGCTTGATCTGCAAGAGAGTCATTTGTTGAGGAATGTTAAGAGAGGGGTTGAAAAGGAGTCTGCTGGATCATATATAATCGATGTGAAGAAAGGGAGGATGAGGATAAGAATGAAGGTAGGATTGGCATTAGGTGTTGTGGTTCTTTGTATCGGAGTTGGTGTTGGTTTCATGCACTTTTTCGAGAGGCTAGGATGGTTGGATTCAATTTATCTATCCGTTATGTCTGTTACAACAGTTGGATATGGTGATAGGGCATTCACCTCATTGGCTGGTCGTATTTTCGCTTCCATTTGGTTGCTTGTGTCGACACTTGCTGTTGCTCGAGCATTTCTGTATTTGGCCGAGGCAAGAGTTGATAAGCGGCATAGGATGATGGCAAAGTGGGTGCTTGGTCAACACATGACTGTCTCGGAGTTTCTTGCTGCAGACATTGACAACAATGGGTTTGTGAGGTAATACTTTGTTACTTGTTGACTATTTCCACACTAGTGTCACACCAGTATGTTTCGATTTGTCTGCTTTGAAGGTCATGGGTTAAAAAAATAGTTTTCTTCATAGTTTTATAATTATCTGGGTTATCATATTCACTCTCTTTCC
>NW_011501622.1:16935-37232 GCF_000495115.2 Populus euphratica
CCTATTTGTGTCGTGCATTCCTTTCTACTATGTTTGGATAGTATGTATCAAAGTTGGATTACATCGAATTGTGAATTTGTGGCATACAATTGAGTATTAATTTGCAGAAAGAACCAGAAAATCATGTACAAACTGCAATTAGCACCTGGAAGCTTAAAATTGCGATGTTAGCTGTGAAAAGTTAAACGTCTGAGATTTGTGTTCACATTTAAGAACAAGGTGGTATAGAATGAGATGTAGTTTGCAGCATGATATCAAAACACTCTGTTTATGCATTAACTTCTTGATGAATTATATGGATATTATTGTAGAGTTGGTAACTTTTTCTCACTTTTTGCATGGAGAGCCACTTCTTATGGTAAACGGCTTACAACTTAACTTAGTTACATGCTGTACTTTTTGTATGGCATTATTCATTTTAGGCTACTAGCTAACCCGCTCCTTGACTTGTTTCAGTAAAGCTCCTTTAATTGAAAAGTGCATGCAGCCTTCAGGTATCCTAAAAGCTCAATAGGTTATTGGTGAATTAAAATAAAGCTTAAAGTATTGGGCGGTAGGGTCCAGACATATTTAAGCTTAACTCTCTGTGGTTCATTTATTTATGTCCACTCTTAATGTAGCCTGGACTCTGCAATTGGGATTGAAAGGAAAATGAGGAAAACAGAAAAACGAGAAGGGCTTGAGAGAATCCTAAACACTGCTGATATTCTTACACAAGGAGATAGAAGTCCGAATAATAATCCGATAAAAAAATCATATGAAAATAACTTACAACTGTTTAAATAGGTACTAAACCGGCCTAAGTTGGAAAGGAAAAAGAACCCTAAAATAACTAGGAAAAATAAGAAAGTAATCTGAAAATATCTAGGAAAGTAAAGAAAATTCTGAAACAGCATCTTCGGGGTTTAATTTGGGCATGAAAACAATCTCATCTGGTTACAAGAAGTTGACTCCCATTAGGAATAAAGCCTATAGAACGCTATAGTAAAATTTTAGCTCGATTCAACTATCAATCAAAAGTTATGCTCATTTTCATCATAAAGTTCGTTTGACTTGTCAAGACTTCTTCTTGGGCTTGGAGATTCTGCATCAAATCTTGTCAATTGATGTTCTCAGAATTGCTTTGCTCCGCTGTTGTTTGTGCAGTGTAGTTTGTATTCTAAACTGCTGTCTCCATCTTTGACCGAGGAATGAAGAAACCCCCTTTTAGTGTTAGCGATAGATCACCAAAATTTAACACCCCCTCTTCTAGTGAGCTTCTTTTTGGTAAACTTATAGGGGGTGTTAGTCATTCTCTGCTGTCTCTTTCTCATGTTTTAGTTGGAATGCCTTTAACTTTGAATCATCCATGGATTCTCGACATGCATTATTGCTTCGATGTCTTCCTCCTACCCTGCTTATTTCATTTTTATAGTGAATTTCCCCCATTCTGTCTCATGGGAAATGAAATCTTGGTGTCAATAATGGATTCGTGCATTGCAGTACAATTTGTTTGAAAAGTTATGTCTCTAAAATCCACATTGTTAATGTGAATACATGCTCTTAGGGTCAACTTCCAAACAAGTATACCTTTTCTCTTAGAAGTGGAGGCACAGGTAAATTTAGTTTTGCAGAGATGAACCTTAGTCTGCCTGTCAAGTATAAATGATTCCTTTCTTTGATCTATACATATTGGAATTATGAATAGACATTGGTTGAATGGACAAGTTACCTTCCGGCTATACATAGGCTTCACTTTTTTCATGCTTACTTGCTCTATAACAGTCCTCAATATTCTTTGCCTGGTTAAAAGGATTTTCTATGGAAATAGTTGATTAATGGAGTCAAGGAACTTGCCAAATATAGCTTTGTTAATATGGAATAAAGGTTACTGTTCAGCTTTTGTCCTAAATCAGAGCTATAAACTCGTGTCAGTATTGGTGTCTGAACTGCTGAAGCAGCTGAATACTCGAAGTAATTTGACTCTAAGACAAGCTCTTGCCCAGTTTTCTTGTTAGCTTTTCATCTTCATGAGGGCATTTGATTCCTTGTTCATTATCCCAATAGAACCCCCTGCCTCGATTAGACTACATAAGATTTCTACATGTGGCCTTGTTGCCCCATCTTTCACTGTCTTTGCTTTGAGAACTATGAACTTTCTGTTGTATTTTTCTCCATATACTTTGCTTTAGAATTGATTTTTATAGTACATAGTTCCATTCAAGCAAACGACTACTGTAGTTCCACATGAACTGTCAATATTTGATGTTAATACGCCACTGGTAGAAGTTTGATTTTGTTTTCTAAATGTTTTTAATTTTGGTAATCAATCTGCCTAAGCATCTCCTAGTTACCGGACCAGATAGGTTGCCCCAGGAGTTTACAAACATGAAAGATGATGATGATGTTTTGAGAATCTTGGTGTATTATTTGCAACATATAGAATGTGAAATATGCTTAATTTGCAAAAAAACTAAGCTAATGGATATGGAGCACTAATTTTTCAATACTTTTTAGATATATGCATACGCCAGAAATGTTGTTCCACCCAGAAGGTCTTAAGCAGCTACCCTCAATAATTGATAACATGGTGAATATTTTTGCACTGGTTGATGTACTTGGCTCAAGGTTCAGTGAATTTTGGAGAACAGCATGTAAATACCATATTCTATGTAGCCACCCTCAATAATTGATAACATGGTGAATAAGTTTGCACTAGTGAATTTTTCTTTTTCAAATATGGCTATGGAATTTTCCTTGTTCTTGTGGATTTTTCGGAGGCTTAATTTCATGCTAATTCAAGAAGCATCCATTATGAATTTCAAGGATTAAGCTGAGTGAATTTCTAGGCTCTCTATTCTTTCTTATCATAGGGTTTCTCCCTAAGGTAGCCTGAATTGTAGCTCCTATAGTAAATGACATGGTATGGGAAGTAGAAAATCTTAAATCTAATTCATTGTATATCACATATATGGACTTTTATTTGGGGTTAAATGCTCATGCCTTCGTTATTGCAAGTGTGGAGACCTTTGTTTATTTTAAACTGTACATCCATTGTAAACCTACTATTCTTTGCTATTCTTTTTGGTTGCTCATAATTAATCTTGTCGTGTTGATCCTGCTTGCTTCTATGTGTCATTCCTGTTTTCAGCTTGCTCTGTGTGACTTAATCAGATTTCCTTTTTCCATGCTATTAGAAATTTGGATCATCTTCTTCGCAATCTGGTGTTGTTTACTGTTAGAAATTTGTTTTATCTTCTTCACAATCTGGTCTGGTATACCAAACTCTGGTTGACCAAGACTGGATATTCTGTCTTTATTGACTACTTGCATTGGGTTTAAATTTGCAGTAAGTCAGCGTATGTAATATACAAGCTCAAGGAGATGGGAAAGGTATCAGAGAAAGATATTCTGCAGATATGTCAGCAGTTTGAGAGGCTAGACACCGGCAACTGTGGGAAGATTACACTTGCTGATCTCATGGAAAGCCACCCTTGATCAAGTCTTCTCATGGGCTACCAAACACGAGAAATCTCAGTGGATTGTAGATTAAACTGTTGAAGCGCTTGAAGGGTTAATCATGTTCAAGCTGCATACAGAAATATAACTCAATGAGTTATAGTGCCTGATCAGCTGGTCCCTACTTTTCGTCATGGCTACCCAATCAGCTTGCCATCTCTGGAGTTCACGTGGGCAAATTTCCGCCCTCTTTCAACCAAGTCTAGAAACCAGTTTGGATATTTCAACTGCTTAGCTCCTAGCAGCCACAATGCTGGTTGTATATTGAGTGACGGGGGGTGGACAACTGAGCTGATTGGATTATAATGCAATTTTTCTAGTGTAGACCTGTTGTATTAATTCTTTTTGAGATGCCAAGAGACGAAGAGGTTCAGTAATGATTTGGGGTCTTCATCAAATGTGAATATTTGTTGTTGAATGAGTAAAGGTGGGGCTCCTCCTCTCTCCCATCATCTGGGATAGTCTCCTTTGTGTTGTCTCAATAACAATTACAGTAGCAGCACTTTTATCCTGACTGAATCTGCATTCTGCAGCAAGTTTCTGCCCGTGTGTTTGTGTGCTTTCTTATGTGTCAAGGGGGCGTAGGGGGCAGTAACAAGCTCCCTATATCGTTTGTCAAGGTGGATATCAAGCCATCCTGAAATTGAAAAAAAAAGAAATTGATGAAAAAAATATTTTACTGCTTAAACCGTAGTAAAATGTAAGAAGCTGCACCCTGCAACTGCTATGAAATCGCAACGTGAAATTGGCCACACCTTTTAGAAATTTAATGTGGATCTTTTGTGATCTACTTTACCATAGAACAGAAATTCGAATTGCAGTGAAAATGGTGAAGGCGAGGTTTACTTTGTGTTCATAACTTGTTAGAAAGTTTACATTAAAAAAGCTCAATGGACTTCTTTACAATTTATTATCTCGTGCTACGATGAGGGTCACATAATAAAAAAATTTAACATGAAAAAAAAAGTTCATGCCACATCAACTGGTTAATATTATTATTAAATTAAATTTAATAGATTATCCATATAAAAATTATGAAAAAAAAAGTTCATGCCACATCAACTTGTTAATATTATTATTAAATTAAATTTAATAGATTATCCATATAAAAATTATGAAAAAAAAAGTTCATGCCACATCAACTTGTTAATATTATTATTAAATTAAATTTAATAGATTATCCATATAAAAATTATGAAAAAAAAAGTTCATGCCACATCAACTTGTTAATATTATTATTAAATTAAATTTAATAGATTATCCATATAAAAATTACTTTTATATGATATAATTAGTATAGTGGGTTCAAAAACAACCCAAATAATTTGTAAAAATTATAGTTTAGATTTAAAAAAATTTAAGATAATGTTTTTTTATTTTAATACTAAGACAAAAACATATTTGATTGATTCACAACTTAATTTTCTAAACCTACAACCTGAATTATAAACTTTATTATGTTTAACAATTTTATTTATTTATTTTAACTATTTGTTACATAATAATATGATAATAAAAATAAATATTTATAAAATTACTTATCAATTAAATATTGGATGCTTGTTTGAAACTATAATAACTTTATAAAAAATAGCAAACTAAAATAAATTATAAATACTCATTTAAAATTAATATAATATTAAAAAATAGAATCCAAAGAAAAAAAAGAAAAAAATGGGAAAATAAAATATTTTTTAAAGGGTAAGTAATATATATCCAGCTTTGATTTCGGAATGCACAGTCTGTAGATGCTTTTACATCATACATATTTCTTGACTGTGAAAACTCCACTCCTGAAATCTCTTTCAAGTTCCCTTTCCGAGAGGTAAAAAGCTAGAATCATGAATCAGCATGAGCCCACAGGGAGGTGAGTGACAGCCTCGAGAGCACACCAGGTCGCACGCCCTTGATTACTTTCTTAATAATTCTCTACTTTTTTAAGAATCACAAGACGACCTTTTCAATTCAAGTATTGAGCTTGACTGGGATTGAGCTGATTTAGACTAATTAGAGGATTTTTTTTCCCCTTATGTTCACTCAAATGGAAAAAAAAATGAAAAGAAAGTAATTTTAAAAGGTATACCTTAATTAATCAGATTTTAAATTTATTTTTTAAAAATTATTTATTTGAATTTTATAAATTTTAGAGTTATTAAAAACTTATATAATTATTAATTTTAAAGCTCATAAAATTACTCAAAATACCTGTAAGTTAAACCAAACATCCATATCAATTAAAAAAAATAAAAAAAAGCAAGGAGAAAAATGATATGTTAGGGCATGGTCGGGTCACCTTGTCCTATTGCAAATGGTGACATATGTTCATTGATTTAAATAAAATCTTTGTTAATCTGACTTTAATTAACGAGTTAGAATGAGTCAAAAGTAGTTTTGACAAAGGAAAGAATCTAACCATTTGAAAACCTTTCACATTTGATCTTCAAGATAGCTTCAGAAACTTAAGAGTAATAGTTTTGATTGGTAATTTTAACTTTTGATTCAAGTCCGAATAAAAATAAAATACACATTAAAGAAAGAAAGAAAAACTATTTCTCCACAGAAATCTGCAAAAAAAAAAAAAAAACAACTGTTTTCCTCTACTATTACTTGTTTCCATGAAGAAAGAGTTGAATAATTATTAAATAAAAAATAAACTAAAGCATTTCTAGTGTCTGACATATATAAAACACTTATTCACAAAACAAAAACTAAATAATAAAGCTTTAATTTCGAACATGATGGAAAAACCCTGGAGAAATGAAGAGCTTGGCAACTGCAATAAATGTGATTTTGGCTTCAAATTGGAGATTTAAAGGCTTCCAAGGTGAGTGTTTGATATTAGTCTAACGATAGCTTATGTACTGAATCTTTTAGGATATATTTTTTCTTCTTCTTCTATAGTTAAGACTTAGGGTTTTGTATTTGACTTATCTGGTTTTGTGCTTATTTATCATTATCTTATAAAACATATTGTTTTAGTCTACAAATCTCTTTTATTATTTAAAATCTAATGGGTGTGCGCTATTAATGGTTGATGCTTGAATTTTTTTTGTTGTGTTATGTTATTAATCATTTATTTTTAATATTTTTAATTTTATTTTTAATGAATATTTAATTAAAAATACTTTCAATTTTTGTGTTGATAAATATTACATGATAAAGTTATTAATAAATATAATAATATTTATAATTATAACATTAGTAAATATTATTAAAAATTAATATTGATGATTCTATTATTTGAATATTAAATTAAAAACTTTCTTTTTCTTCAAAAAAACAACCATAAGGATATGTTACTCCTCTTAATATTCGAGACACTAGCTCTCTAAAGCCTATTTATTTCAAATATTTAAAATAAATAACAAAATATTTATTTTTATTTTATTTTTAAACGAGCATTAAACACATAGATAATAAAAAATGAGCTTTGGCGCCCGTCTAATATGTCTAGAACAATTCTACTTATATTTATTAGGCTTATACGAAGTAATGATGACCCAACTCAAATTCTTGCTCAAAATATAGGACATCGAACAATGAACACAAAAATTATTAGGAATATAACACAATAGACAAAAACATGATATATAATTTTTTGTTGTTTTCTTTTTACATGAAAATGCTTATATAAAAAAGCATATATGAAATGCAGCAAGCCAAAAATAAAAATCAAGCATACATACAAATTTCTCTCGTAATTATAAAGAAATATTCACATTAAAATTCTCAATTAAAAAATAACATCAATATTAAAAGTCATAATTAAAAAAAAACTTTTAAAAGCAACATCAACTCTTTAAACATATAAAAATTGCTAGTTAAAAAATAACATCAAAACACTAAAATTTTGCAATTAAAAAAAATATCAACACATTAAAAATTCACTTTGTGACCTTGAATAATTGTGTTGTAATTCCGATCCTCCTAATCTTATTATGGGTATTGATTTTGCTTAAACTCATAACGTACAATTTTTTTATCAAACTGTCATAACCTCTCCAATAACAAATAAACTGTATGTATAGGAACAACATCACATAAAACTTAATTATTATATCTTCTAATTAAAAATAAAACCATAACTTGTATATTTACCTTTACTTCACCATATTCATTTAATCATTGAAATATATAAAGCATAAGATGTTTTGTAGTATTCAAATTCAACTTATTAATAAGTATAGTGCTAACTACATTGGCATAACTTTCACATTCTATAACCATATTATATATCTTATTATTGATATGATATTTTGTATGAAAAATATTTTTATTTTGTTGAACAAAATCATCCTTCTTGACTTGAACATTAAATACTTGCCTGATCACAAGAGATTTACCCTTAACCAAATACCCTACATCATCATCACTAACATCCTTAAGTGGTGATATATTCTCATCATTGATATAGCTTTTGATTTTAACCTTCCAATGATCATAGAAGATCTTAATTATCTTGTTTGGATATTGAGAAGTTATGTAATATATTCTTAAATATAAATAACATTTAACATCATGATTATAAGGTGTTTGAATATCATATTTACCTTTAAAGTAAGTAGAGACTTCCTTTTCCCCCCTAAGTGGTTTAGTTTTAACTTTCATATTTAGTTTGGTTTGAGTAGCTCTATCCTCCTTTCAATTTAACCTTTATTTGAAAAAAAAAAAAAACTTCAATTTTAAACTTGTTATGAAATACCTTTTCTCTTGAGTTATTGCTCAACTTTTGTAGCCACAAGTAAAGTTGTTAAAAATGTATTTTTGACACGATATGAAAAATATAAAATAAACTTGAATCGTAAAAACAAATCATAAAATCGTAAAGAAGTTTTTTTCATACATAATTCAAGCACCTTGAAATACATGATTCAAATAAAAATTCATACATAATTCAAGTATCCTAAAATACATAGTCCAAATAAAACTTCATATATAATTTAAGTAACTTTTCATTAACTAACAATTAACAAACTTAAAACAAATAATTTGCTGGTGTGTCATATAAACTAAAATTAACTACATTGTCTTAAAGTTTCTCACTATTTCTAAGACATTCATTAATATTATTATCATCAATTTTTGTTAAAAAAAAAGGTACCATAATACATGTGTATACAAAACAATTCTTATAATCCATAAGCATGCATAAAGAACTTGCATAGATAAAGCAATAAGATGATAAGATTATATAATATGTAGGATTATGGCAATAAAAGCATGCATCCATACTAATTTTTTAGGGACATGAAGTAGAAATCACATCAGCATAATAATATTAAAAATCTTACACTAGTAGATATAAATATGACATGGGCATTTTTTTTAAAAAAAGTTAGAATTTGGTGTCTTGCTTCGTATGTGAAGCAAATATATCATCAAGATAATGAAAAGTAATTAGCTAAGAGTAACCCTGAAATATAATATACAGAAGCGTTAAATGTTATCAAATATAAATAAAGAGCTGCAACATTATAGTTCATCACAACAATGATTTCCTTTTGATAACTTTAATCCACGTATACATGAATTAACTACATGATATATGAAAAGCCAAAGAAACAACAACCACTTTAAAAATAAGTTCAAGTTAGAAAATATAATAAAATTTGATTAAGCAAAATACACAAATAGAAATGGGGGTAAAAACATCTTTTGAATTAAAAAAATAAAATTTTAATATAAAAGTGTTATCCTATCCTGGTGAATATCATTCAAATATATCCCTAAAAAATCTCCAATGCAAACCATAGGTTTTGGATCTTAAACCTAGCAAACTCTATAGCATCCAAGGAAGTTTTGTAGGCATCAATAAGGCATCATATACAAATTGAATCTTTATGCCATTGAAAAGAAAATAGACAAAATTTTCAAGTTGCTCAACCCCATGCCTTATAAAAATTTAGAATAAACTTACTATTTGAATGTTTCATGTTCCTGCAAAACTTACTACTTCACTAGCATAGGAATACCTCTATTAGTTGATTAGTATCATCAAAATCAATACCATAATCCTACAACCATATCAACTATCAATTCTTAAGAGTATAGAATGATTGCACATGTGATATAAATTTTAAAATTGAAGATCAAGGGGTAAGTAATTTCATGATTGAGGTTTCAAAACTTGGTACATTGATATACATTTCAAAAAAAATCATCACACAAGGTATTAAGAGTAATATATAGTAAGTTTGTGGATATTGCTTAAAAAGAAAATGGTGCAAACATGAAAAACACAAACAATGAGAAAAACTCAGCTAAAATAAAAGGAATCAATTTGAATAAAACTACCTCCGCCCTTTTTTCCCATCACCAAGTTGAGAGCAAAGTTTTGCAACAAGCTTTTCATCTATGTTGTTGCATGCATAAACATTGATGGGAATCAATCATATATCAAGCAACATATGAAAAAAGAAAAATCAATTACTTACCTTTGAAACCTCAAAATATAAGATACCAATAGATCCTAGGAACAAAAACAAATAACAGGTGTTGCGTAAAAGAATCGCATGATTCAGAAATATACCCATAAAGGAAAGAAAAAGTTCTCACTATAAACTGAGGAAAAAGTAACAAAATTGGTATAATCGGCATGACTCCCCGTCTCCACCCCTAATTTGTTTCCCAGCTATGAAAACTAATTTAGAAGCTCCATATACAAAAAAAAAAATCCTTAAAGTTACAAATCACTTGCTAATAGATAGATTGTACAAAAGTGAAATCTAGAAATTAGTAAATGGTAAGTTATGGAGAGATGGAAATAGGCGAGATGGAACACTAGATCTGGATGATAAGTTACTTAAATATTGCAGAGATGATTTGTTTTGAATTTGAAAATTGAAAGTTTGGATTTTGGAACACTAGAACTAAAAAGACTTTGTGAAAGAGAGACGGTTGGCGCTAGAAAGCTAAGTTTTTTACTTTTTGATGCAGTTATTGCAGTGTAGTAAGCAGTATATATATTCCTTTTAAACACGTAAAACAGGGTGCAAAATCATAATTTTACATGATTTCAACCCATTTTAGCATTTTCATACAATTTTACTATGATTTTATGGCTTTTCAAGTTTCCAAGCTAATTTAACACGTGCATTTATTGACTCGTAACTGCACCAAAAAATAAAAAATCTTGGCTATATGCATTATGTCTTCTAAATCTACATGGTGGTGTAACTCTAAAACATTTGTTATTTTTTAAACCATCAAAGAATTTATTCATGTCAGCTTTTATATCTTCCATTGTATTCATCCAAATCATAGATATCTCAATCTTTTTATGGTAGTCCTCTATATTTTTAGAACCTTGAGTTAAGTTTTGGAATTTCTAATACAACTTCCAATAATAATGATTAAGAACAAATCTTTTTATCATGATTGCTTTCATCTCATCCCAATAAAATAAGGTTGATCCCAGTAATTAATATCATAATTCGTAAATTAATTACAACTAATTCTACCCTTTTCTTCTTCGAATAATTGTGATAATCAACGACCAACTCTACTTTCTTCTCTCATTCTAATTAAGCTTATAGATGACTCCTTCCTTAGAAAACAAGCATCTTCATCTTAATACTCCTAAGATTTATGTCCAACCCATAACAAAACCCAAAATCTTTTTTAATTCCTTTATGGATGAAGTTTCCATGTTGTTGAAATCTCCCATTATTGAGATTTTATGCCAAATAAAGCAGGGTCAAAATCATCAACATCTTCATCCTTATTCTCATCAACAAACTCATCTATAGGTATGGTAACACATTTTTACAGCCTTCTAGTATTAGGAATTCTTTGGGATAACCCCTCTTCTAAACTAGCAATCGTGATCTCTTATCTATCTATTCTACCTTTTACTTTCCTAAATATCACATTCATCCTCTTAAACTATTGTTGCATGACTTGTTATACAAAGTGTTCTTCTTTTCCTTCTTAGGTGATGCACTTTTGAAAGACATCGTCAAATTTGAAAATTTTGTTGGTAAATAAAAATCTCCTCACACACTTTCTTATATACTTACCTAAA
Source organism: Populus euphratica (assembly GCF_000495115.2). Taxonomy (NCBI): domain Eukaryota; kingdom Viridiplantae; phylum Streptophyta; class Magnoliopsida; order Malpighiales; family Salicaceae; genus Populus; species Populus euphratica. The sequence goes on from NW_011501622.1 coordinate 28,457, forward strand.
AAACATATCACTCTACTAGTGTGTCACTCAAAATGTGATTTTTCATGATAATAGTGTAATGTTTTTGCCTTTCACTCCTCTTGCTCACCTTTTTAATTGTTTAAGGAATTAAACAAAAAACAATAAAAAAGTAGTTTGTAATGTTCAATTAATATATTTCAAGAAATATGACAATTAAGAAAACAAAAAAAAAATAAAGTTTAAGAATGACTTAATAAAACCCGAAACCAATGTGAACTTAAATAACTCAAAATCAATATCAAACAAATGAATACCCACTGATGAAGCAAAACTGATATGAATTAAAATTTCTTTGGACCCAAATCAACCTTTTTATAATCTCAATTTACAATAGAAACTATATATGCAAACTCTTTATTTTTTTAATATATTTTGGTAATAGCTATAATTTTAAAAGAACTTTACCTCTTTTTTTTTTTAATAATTACCATAATTCAAGAATTGATAAACAAGAACAAAAAAATAGATTTTGAAATTAATAAAAAACAAAGACATGAAACATTTAAAGATAGATAGATAAAACTTGATTTTAGAACTAGGCTTTGATACCAATTAATATGAACCTGAAGGATATGAACTATCAAACCTATAATCAAGATTGAACATAACCCAATAAAGTTAAAATCAAGTTGAAAAAAATCCAACCTAATGGTTACCTAAATCAAATAACTGTAGTTATTGGATACAAACCACAACTTCTTAATCATTATTATCATGAAACTATAAAGTTAAACTTAGAAAAGAAACAGTAGGATCATGACCCAAATGCATACTATTTATTACTATTTAACTTATCAAATTATTCGATTTTTACTTTGTTATTTCAAGCAATGTTTTCCTCTTAATGTTTGTTGAGAGTGAAAAGGATATTATAGGGTTTAAAATGAGATTTGAAGCAAAACTTCTTTCTTTTAAGGCTTATTGGGAGGATAGAAAATTTTGAGATTTCAAAAAGGATAGATAACAAGACTATCTTTTTAGATTTATCCAAATTAAAAACAGAAGATTTTAGAATTCACAAAAAGGAATTGCCCCCTAACATCTACATGGTGTTTGAAAATTTAACCAATTTGAATGAATTTTTCATTATAAAATGTTAAATATTACTTTTATGAAAACATCCCTTGATTTCAAAATAATAATTCCCTTGATTTCAAAATAATAATTGGATATAAAAAACAACATGACACGACTAAAAGATTGATGTCTTCTCCCAAGTGTAGGAGTGCCGAAGTAATAAATAACTCGGCAAGACCGAGGTCGAACCACAGGGAGATTAATTGTACAAATTATAAATAGCAATAATACAACAACAACAATAATAACAATAATAGTAGTAGTAGTAGTAGTAATAATAATAATAATAATAATAAAGATAAAGAAAGAGAAGAAGAAGAAGTAGAAGAGAACTTTGAGATGAAATATTAATGTAACGATTAAACAATGATAATAACAAATGTCAAGGTTAGAGGATCCACTAATGGTATGTCAAACAAGTATAGTATAAACTCTTATTATTCAATTGGAAACCACACACAAAGGAGGTTCCAATCAGATTATAGATTGTTAACATGATTACATTAGTCATCTTATTCGATTAATGTTAATACTTGTAAATCTCGTCAAGCATTCATGATTATAACTTATGTTAACAACAAATCAAGTTCCTTTCATAACTCAAGTGTTAGTTATACCATACAGTATGGGTTATGAAAGTGCCAAGCATTTGTTGTACCAAGTGTTATACAACATAAATCAAGATTAGTCATTTAACAAGCAAAGTATTAAAGAGTGAACAAGATAACAAATACAAAACATGTTAGTATCAAACATTAAAGTCCATATTAAGTTTACACTATACTTATTCTTACACCATTAGTGTAACTTTTTCATCTTGACATAATAAACATAGCTAAACATAATAAAAGAAAGAAAAATAAATAAACAAAACAAGAACATAAACAAGATAAAAATTAACTAAGTAAAGGAAAGGAAATGAAAGGCATAAACTTGATATTAATGAAAGCAAAGCATAAGCAATACAAAAAAATACAAAGAGAGAAAGTAAAAACATGATCTTGATCTAGAGACCAATGATGCCTAAATGCATGGCAAATGCCTCCTTTTATAGGCCAAAATTAGGAACTATTGATTTGATGACTAATTGATGAGTGGGTGGCCAACTCTTGACTTGGTGACAATCCTTATCTTCTCTTGTCTGCCCAAAACATCATTGATAACGTCAAAATTAGAGCCACTTGAAACATGAACATTGTAGGAAATGGTCTCATATTTCTAGTGTAAAACATTCAGCTCATTTTGACTTCTAGAACTTCAGATATGGCCACAATACTGAACAGTGCTCGGGCTGGAGGACAGATTCTGGCTTCTTTATTGTTGCAATAATTTGGACTTGGAAATGGCCTTTTTAGATCTTGGGCTCCATATAAAAGTTGTAGACTTATGTCTTACCTTTCCATCCATATAAAGTAGACCTAAATCTCAGATCTATAGCTCTAGATATGACCCAATTACCGAACAGTGTTCCGGTTTGGATTGCACCGACATCTCTTTTCTAAGTTTGGCCATCTCTTTATCCTTTCAATTTCAGTTATTAAATTCATCAATCAATCCTTTAATTTGTGTGATAGGTCTGCATTTAAAATGAACATTTACCATAAATTAAAGGTATCTTATATTATTAGATATATTATTATAAAACATGATTTAGTTAAGGAGTTATTGATACTTCAAGTGCAAAATAATGATATAAAACCTTAATAAAAATACACTTTTAAGTACTAATCACACCCCCCAACCAGCTTATTACTAGTCTCTAGTAATCAAAACGTTAAAATAGAAAAACAATTTGCAAATTCCACAAAGCAAGGTATTCATCATTTAACTTTCATTAATCTATCCAGATAAACAAACTCTCGTTAAATTTATATACCTACTCAATACCTCTTAACAAGATATTCATAAACCTTTCTTTTGTGCTCAATATATCAACACATAATTATGGGGCTTTTCTTGGAAGAAAACTAAATTTTTGTTCTAATGTTTAAGGTTAACTTCCTTGGGTTGGGATTATTATTTTTGTCTTTTTTTTTCTTTTTTTTTTAAATATATATACATATAATTTAAAACACCATGCATTTTTAACCCATGTAACGAGCTTTCAGCTAATGACTCCCAAACCAGTTGGTCTTAGGGCATTAGGTGTTAAGACACCCCTACGAGCTTAGTAACTCAAGTAACAGATACTGATATGTAGATAGTGCAATGTTTGATTCCCTTAAACTTTTCTCCTCAACCCATGTAACAAGCGTTGGGCCAATAGCTCCCAAGTCAGTTGACTTTAGGGTATTAGGTGTTAAAACACCCCTTCAGGCTTAATTGCTTAGGTTAGGGAGGCTACGAAACCAAACTTATCTACATTTTTATTATTATCATTTTTTTTCTTTTTTTTTCTTTTTTTTTAATTATATACTATCTTTTTCCCTTAGTTGTTATCTTTAACAAAAGAATATAAATAATGTAATAATTCAATATGCAACCCACAATCATATGTTAGTGTGCGTGTGTGTGTGTAAATTAAGGTTTAAGAATACATGTTAAATAAGTATATGAACAGAATTAAGTGATAAGAATGCGAGAGTTTGTAAACCTGAATATTTCAAGAAGTATTATGATAGACCTTGTTAAGAATGGTTACTAAGATGCGTCTCAAGAGTTATAAAAAGTTCTCATTACCCTGTCATCATAGTAACAACAATTTTGCACATGCTTTATGAGATAGAAAACACAGTTAGTTTTTTTTTTTTAGCTACTACCCTCTCCCCCCAACTAAAATGAGACATTGTCCTCAATTGTTAAAGGTAGAAAGATAGAGTATAGAAGATATCACCTGAAATAACGAACACTGACAAACCTGGAACACACTGAAACAAATATAAGAAACAACAAAAGACACAAAGATTCACAAATGAAGGCTCAAATCTAATTTAAGCTTTTTACGGCTTTCCTTGGATGACCAATTTATGCGACTCATGGAAGGATCAATTACAGGAATGAAAGATTGTAGTTGGTCAATCAATTGTTCACCAGTAGCAGCAGAGATTATGATTTGTCATGCAGAAGATGTTAGAAATTCCTGTTCTACAGCATGATCAAGAAAAGACAACAACTTATCATAATAACCATTAACATTTAACAAACCTATGGGTTTATGGTGAATGTGCAGTTAGGCCCAAAAGGAAATATGAAAGATCTCTTCCAACGTGCTCAGACCACCTGGTAAAGCAATGAAGGCATCAACATGGTTAAACATTGCATTCATTCGAGGTGACATTGTGGAGACCTGAAGTTCCTCTCCAATTATTTTTCCAATGATGTCCCCTTGTGCTAAAGCTTCGGGGATGACCCCCAAAACTTGACTACCTCCTAAAAATGCAGCTATTGACACACCTCCCATTAACCCTAAACTGCCCCCCCATACACTAAATGAATTTTTCTCTCAGCTAGCACTTGACCAAGATGATTTGCTGATTCTAAAAACTCCTTTTCTTTCCCAGGACTAGATCCACCGAAAACATAAATATTTCTTATATGATGACCTGAGGAACTTGCCATTTCTACACACTTCTGTATTTGTTGAATGTATGGGTTGAGTAGAAATGAAAGGAAGGAAGAGAGGATTTTATAGATGAGAAATTAGAAAGGCAATCATACCACCTATATGTAGGTCAGCTAGAGTCTCACTCTCTCTCTCTCTTTATTTATTTATTTACTTTTGAAAAAGCATGTGTATGTACAGGTAGTTGTGATTGTGGCTCACATCTTCCATTGGTTTTACGTCCAAGAACGACTTAAATGCCCTCTATGGGTCGGGGATAGGCTTCCCATCCAGTTTTCTTAAAAACTAGCAAACATGGTCTTTTTTAGTCAGATTCTCAAAACTAAGTTGATCATGTTCTTTATGAAATAGTGGTCATAAATTATGAATTACACGATGCACATCTCCACTAGGATGCGTCTCAAGAGTCAATAGAAGATTATCTAAAGACTCCTTACTCAGGCCATCCTTAATGAATTGTATTTTATCTTCACGGTTTATAGATACCATTCCTAAAGAACGACATTGTGTATTACAAGTCCATCTAGCACATCGATGACAGACATCCAGTCGTTTTGCACGACGCTTCTTTGCAAAAGTGCTTTTCAGTTGTTTTGTACGACGTTTTTTTTGCAAAAGTGCTTTTATTTGTTCCAGGCATGTGAAATGAAGGAGTTAAAGGACTTACCTGATAATCGGACCTTTACTTCAATCAACCAGCGAATATCTTCAGGAATTCCATGATTCATTAACAATCTCAATCTTGCACATCTAGTACGGTAAATTTTTGTAATCGTATTCTGAAGTAGAGCGGGAAAATACTTTTTCAATTTTTCAAGATTAGTGTCCATTTTCAAATGAGAATTGGAAGAGAGATTCAAAGAATTGCACAAATATATACACAAACAAAGAATTGCACTCAAGATTAGTGTCCATTTTCAAATGAGAATTGGAAGAGAGATTCAAAGAATTGCACGAATATATACATAGATATCAGTTATTGTGGAAAACTGAAAGAACCGACTTAAGTCACAGAGTACCGTTGTCCGCCATTTGACCGGGGTGAGAGAAACTAGCAAAAATCACTAAAAAAGAAACACAAAAACAATGTAAGAAAAACAAAATAATCAACATTTATCTACAAGATCATTCCAACCAGTTGATTCATTTTCACTAGGAAAATTATCAAAGTAAGCTTTCAAACGATATCCATTTTCCTTAAAAATATTGTCATTCATTGAATTCTTAATATCACATGCCCCATAAGGATTGCTCCATCTTGATCTTAGCTCTCTAGGGAATGCATAAAGTTGAGAATTATAAAACAAAACTTTTTGACCAGTATCAACTTTTTAACAATTTTCACAAGTTTTGTAAAATGCATTTGTGTCCTTGAACATGGTGGGCCAATAAAATCCATTTTGAAAGATTTTTGTAGCTGTCTTTTTTAACGAGAAATAACTTCCACATGCTTCAGAATGACAAAGTTTAATGACACTACTTACGTCATTGTCGGGAATGAATCTTTGAAATATTTGATTAGGACAATATTTGAATAAGCTAGGGTCATCACAATAAAAGTTCACTTCGTTCAAAAACTTTTCTTTGTCTTGGGTACTGCAATCAACTGGAAAATCTCCTAAAGTAAGAAAATTGATATTTTTATCATACCAAGGCATTGGACTAAGAGAAAGTAAGGATTCGTTAGGAAAGTAATCATCGATTGGTGTGATGTTAGATGTCGAATTTGTTGTCACTATTGACAAAAGATTCTCATCAATATTTTTGGTGCTTTTTTCATCCGTGATTTCTTCTTCAGAATAAATCATTTGCAAATCTTCAGATTCATCCAACTCATTTTTACTTAAAGTAGATTCAAGTTGATCATAAACTAATTCGTCAATATAATCTACTTCTTGTAAATCATTATCATCTCTAGGTTGCTTACAAATGTTAAAAATATTCATCTCCAATGTCATGTTTCCAAATGATAGCTTCATCAGTCCATTCCTACAATTAATTAATGCGTTAGAAGTTGCAAGAAATGGACGTCCTAAAATAACATGAAATGAATTACATACTTCAACAGGTTATGTGTCTAAGACAATAAAATCCACAGGATAAATGAATTTATCGACTTGTACTAACACATCTTCGACTATTCTTCTAGGCACTTTTACAAATCTATCAGCAAGTAAAAGAGTTATACAAGTTGGTTGTAACTCACCTAGATTGAAACTCTGAAAAACTGAATATGGAAGTAAATTCACACTAGCTCCAAGATCAAGTAAGGCTTTTTCAATTTTATGTTCTCCAATAAAGCAAGAAATTGTAAGACAACCAGGGTCTTTATATTTCAAAGCATTATTGTTCTGAAGAATAGCACTTACCTGTTCAGCTAGAAAGGCTTTCTTTTTCACATTCAGTTTCCTCTTTACAATACATAGATCTTTCAAAAATTTAGCATAGGAAGGAACCTGTTTAATAGCATCCAGCAAAGGTATATTGATTCTTACCTGTTTGAAAGTTTCAAAGATTTCAGAGTTATGATTGACTTTTCTTTGTTTGGTCATGGCATGAGGAAATGGAAATGCTGGCGGGGAATCAGTCGTTTCTTTATGATTTTCATATTCAACCTCTTCCTTACCCGTAGAGATTGACTCATCATCTTTTTTATAAGGTTCAAAAGAGGGTTTTTCAATAACCTTACCACTGCGAAGAGTAGTGACTGATTTAACTTGATCCATATGTTGGCTTCCGAAACTACTTGGATTTGCATTGTATTACCCCTTGGGATTTTGCTGTGGTTGAGATGGAAACTTGCCTTTCTCTTGGAAACTGAGAGCAGATGTTAATTTTGCATGAGTATCTTTAAAATCTGTTATGCTTTGAGCAAGTTGAGTGTTGATTGTCTCTTGCTTTTCAATAAATATATACAAAGTTTCCTCAAAATTTCTTCTAGGAGGTGGAGAATAAGGAGGTGCATACCCATAAGAATTTTGGAAATTATGGTGTGCTTGAAACTGTGGTGGTGAAGTTTGTGCATTGTCACTCTTCCAACTAAAATTTTGGTGATTTCTCCAACCAAGATTGTATGTTTGCGAGTATAGGTTATAGTTGGGCCTTTGAAAACTGTTTAAAGTATGGGCTTATTCATGGAGACATTCCTTAAAAGAAGGCAATGTTGGACAGTTATTGGTTGCGTGTTCATTTGTTTCATATATTTGTAACAAAATGTTTTCAATAGATTTTAATTTACCACTCTTTTTCAATTCTAGTGCCTCGACTTTTCTAACTAAAGATACAAACTTGGCTTGAAGGTCAAGATCTTTCCTAAGGTTGTATATACCTCCACTACATGTATGAGGTTGAGTTTTACTCGGTGCCTCATAAGTACCCGCAGTGTCCCAATTTTGATCATTTTCAGCTAACAAGTCTAAGTGCTCAATTGCTTCACCAGGGTCTTTATCTTCAAACATTCCATTGCACATCAATTCAACCATTTGTCTATCTCTAGGTGTTAACCCTTCATAGAAATGTGAAACCAATCTCCATGTTTCAAAACCATGATGAGGGCAAGTATTAAGCAAGTCTCGATACCTACCCCAACATTGGTAAAATGTTTCTCTTGGTTTTTGAGTGAAAGTGTGATTTGTCTTTTGAAAAAGTTTGTTCTGTAAGATGGAAAAAACTTCTTTAAAAACTGTTGTTGCATTTCATCCCAAGCACGAATGGATCCTGGTCTTAAATTTTGTATCCATGTTTTAGCTTTATCTTTTAATGAAAAAGGAAAAAGCTTTAATCTGATGGTGTTCATGCTACAATTTAAATTATTATATGTGTTGCAGACCTCCTCAAATTCTCTTAAATGCAAGTATGGATTTTACAATTCTAAGCCATGAAAAGAAGGTAAAAGTTGAATAATGCTCGGTTTAAAATTAAAATGAGATGCATCAAGAGGAAAAATTATGCATGATGGTGCACTTGTTCTTGTGGGATTCATGTGGTCTCTAAGTGTTCTAACACGGTTATTCTCATTATTCTCATTATGAAGTGATTGATTATCTTGTTCAGTCATATTTTCTGAAAATGATGAGTATACCCTACAAATTCTACCACTTGATGTACGTGACCACA
>NW_011501607.1:0-37548 GCF_000495115.2 Populus euphratica
CTAAAATGCCTTTTCTCTCCCACAAATGCTATTTCTACATATCTCTTTAAAGAGCCAAAACCAACAAAGTGGGACCACTAAAAAAATAGACTAATTAAATGTAGACATGTGGAAAAAAAATAACATTAAACAATATTAAGAAATAATAAAACACTTATTTTTTTCACTCCAATATAAATGGCTCTTCAAATGGCTTTTTTCCATTGGAATAAATATGGTAAAATAAGCTATATTTATACTATTTAAAATGCTATTTTATCAATTTAGCTTTTCAAAATAGCATTTTGGATTGGAGATGCTCTAAGTACCTGTCTTGTCCTCCTTCCACCATGTCCATGTCCAGACCACCAACCGGAAAGTAAAGCAAATCAAGTAAGCGAGAATTTCCTCTATCCCCAGTCCTTCTCGCCGGAACATTTTCCCGTAAACAATCTCCGGTGACCCCCCATTAAAAAATAAAGATCACAACTTCATTCATCATTTGGTCATCAATCCCATTTCCATTCATTACTTTTACGTTGACCTTTTAGTCTTAGTTGATCGATCATGCTCAAATTTTATACATAAGGCTTTTGAAAGCATATTTTTGTGTTTTCTTTTGAATCAGTCTCTGAAAGTTTTCTGGGCCTTCTTTTATTTATTATTTATTTTTATTAGATGATGGGTTTTGTTACTCTCTACTGAACAAGTATTATTTTAATAATCAGGTAAAAAGAATTGAGAGAGGGAGATGGAGATGGAGATGGAGAGGGAGAAAGAACAAGAGTTTGAGTGGCTTAAAGCTCAAAAGATTGAGATAACTGTGGATCTTTTGGCTGCAGCGAAACAGCAACTTCAGTTTCTTGCTGCCGTTGATAAGAATCGCTGGCTTTATGATGGTCCTACCCTTGACAGGGCCATTTTCAGGCACGAATAAATCTAACCCTATCCAATTGCCTGAATTGATTTTCTTTTGCTTCATTTGGCTCACCTTACCTTTACTTGTCTTCGGACTTCAAATCTGCTGGTTATTCTTTATATATTATATATATTGGTTTTGTTTTTGTTGTTGCTACTATAAATTTTTTTGTTAATACATTCACTTGGGAATAGAGATATCTGTGTGTTTAAGTCTGCTTTGTCATTTTATGGATTATAATTATGTGAAAAGACCACTAAAATCAAAGTAAAGAAGGTATCCACCCTTTTTTTTATCTTCTTTTTTCTATATGCATTCTAGGAGGACTTGAATCTTAGTATTTTCTGGGGTTTAGTCATAGTTTGTCTCTTAAGTGTACCTTTCATATGGAAGTTCAATCCCTGCACACATCTATCAATTTTATGAATGTTAATCTCAATTTTCAGGTACAATGCTTGCTGGCTTCCCTTGCTTGCAAAACATTTGGAGTCGCCAATTTCTGAAGGACCATTGGTGGTGCCTCTTGATTGTGAATGGATTTGGCATTGCCACCGGCTCAATCCAGTAGGTTACTAACTACGATATTGTTGCCTTGACTTTTTATGTTTAGTTGGTAATCATTGTTTGTTGGCTTTGCGATCCAGCTACGGTACAAATCTGACTGTGAAGAACTTTATGGAAAGATCCTCGATTACTCTGATGTTGTATCCTCTGTCAATGGAGTTTGTAAAAGGAAAACTGAAGAAATTTGGAACAGATTCTATCCACATGAGCGTTATGACTTCGATTTGGCTTTCTCAGAAGCTGTCAATGAAAAAATTTCAACCCTTGAGAAATGTACGAGCTATGATTTGGTGTCGGCTGTTAAAAGGCAGAGCCCTTTCTTTTATCAGGTAATGAAAGGATAATCTTGATCGCTTATGTCACAATCTTTGAATTTATTGGCAATCATATTTTTTTATCATTTGAAGTGAAGATGACATATGGCTAGAATAGTTTGGCTGAGATGCTACTTTTGTTGCTGTCTCATAAATTAATGTAGTTAGTAGCATGATAACTGCTTGGTTGGCACTTGGATATGAGAATAGCGATAAGATCAGTTTCTTACAATTTAAAGTCACTAATTGATTGCATAAAGAAACAATCGTGCAAAGTTTCCTTGAATTTTTAATGTTTTTACAACTGTCTTTTTTCCCGGAGTATGATTTGGAACAATGCTTCCTACTATTCAGAAATGGTGGAAAAAGAAGCATCTTTCATGAAAACATTCGTATTCTTAGTTTCATAAGGGTTGTATGGCATCTCAAAAACTTCACATCATAATAAATATGTAAGTGGTGGAGAGCCCTTTCGTGGTCTTTCTGAGGGAGAACCCCATATTCTATAAAAAACTAAACGAACTATATATTCTTAATTCCATCAATAAGTGAGTGCCAGCAGCACAGTTGAAAGTTAAAGAACCATCCGTTTAAAGTTATTTGGTTTGCTTTTGTGATTATGAACATGTGCAAATTCTTTTTACATGGTTAATTACTTCATATGCTTTCGGCACACACATGGAGTTATGTGCAGCTCAAGGTTTCTTTTGCCCTGGTGCCCTGATCTTGTATTTTTGTTTTTATTTTTTACATTCCCTGGTTTAGTTCTCTTCCTCCCATTTGTGACAGGTTTCCAGACCCCACATGAACAATGATATTTTCCTTCAAGGAGCTATAGCCAGATATAAAGGGTTTTTGCATATTATCAAGAGGAATAGGGAAAAGTCCATAAATTGCTTTTGTGTTCCAACTTACGACATTGATCTTATCTGGCACACACACCAGTTGCATCCTGTTTCTTACTGTAAAGATGTGAGTCAAGCACTTGGCAGGATATTGGCGCATGATGACATGGACTCTGACAGATCTAAAGGGAAGAAGCTGGATGTTGGATTTTCTGGAACCACGAGGCATTGGGAAGAGACATTTGGCAGAAGGTATTGGAAGGCAGGTGCAATGTATAGAGGCAGCGATCCATCTCCTCTCACAACCATTCCGTTCCAATCAAATATCTTGAGCAAAGAGTTAGAAAAATCAAATCAAAACAAGAAGATGATTGAACTTTCAGAGCGGAAGATTGTTGAGGTAATTTCTGATCACTGTTCTTTTTCCCTTCCCCAGATTTATTATTTTGTTTATCATTTGTCAATTTGAAGTTCTCTGAAACCTCTCTTTCTTCCTGCTCCTATCCACTATTTTTTTAGTTTAAGTGACACATCAATAAATGGGCAATGAATCTAAAGTTAGGATTGTTATGGCCAATGAGGTTCAACTGACATTAGTGTCACCCCTCCTCCCAAGGGATCTCAAGTTCTAACCTCAAGTTTGTAACAAGAAAAAATAGGAATGTTCTATTTCTTATGCAGCCTAGAAGCTTATGAACATATACATTCAACCTCCTTTCTGATTTATCAGTATCACTTAGTGCAACCACTAAAGTGGCTTCAGTTCCTTTTCTGTTTGGCGCTCTACATATGCCAATTGATTATATATGCTGGCTATTTTACTGTGACCGGTTACATTCTTATTTTTTTCTTCTTCATACTATTTAGGTCCTTTTGGAGATCGTGGGAGTCAAAAACTTACCAGAGAGGCACAAGGGAAAACTCTTTGTGATGTTTAATAAAAAGCAACCTGATGTATTCTTTAATGTTAAGCGGAAACTTACTATCCTGTCAGAATCAGGAAACAAACATGTTGCTTCTTTCCAATGTGAACCTAAGGGAGAGCTTTTCTTTGAACTTGTATCACATTCACCTTCCACCTTACCACTAACCAAGGTGTGTACAACAATGGGCACTACCTCGTTCTCCCTGGAAGACTTTCTGAACCCGGTGTCTGAACTTTCTGTGGAAAGATGGGTGGAATTGGAGCCTACTTCTGGAAATATGAGCTCAAAGCCAATCTGCCTCCGAATCGCTGCCTCATTTAGTGTTCCCATCCAAGCACCATATGAACTGCACATGATTCGTTCCCAAGCACAGTCAAAAAGTTCTTGCTTCTTCCCACTTCCTGGAAGGGCACAACATCCTAATATCTGGACTTCTGTAGTTGATAAAACTGATGCTGAGATTATCAGCCTACAAATGAGGTATGCTTGTATCCACATATCATCTCAAGTTTAAAACTGTAATTCCAGCCTTTACATATGCAGTAAAATTATGGCCTATATCAGAATGTTATTACTTCAAACACTCAACGCCCTGCATCTGAAGAACCTTAAATTCATTAATCAAAGAAATACGTGTTCATATGTTATATTGTAAGCGAGTGTAATGAATATTAAAAATGAACAGCACCTGTAGTTGCACCAAGGATTATGATAATAGATAATTTCACACTTGGTCTCCAATAAAATATGTTTTGATTATAGTAACTCTACATGGTAATGTAGTTTTCTCAAATTTGGAGATTTTATTTGTTGAAATATCCTGCATTAACAGAACCTGTCCTTTTCTTTCAGTGTGATAGTAGAATTTGTTCGAGTTGTTAGAAACTTGAGATCTTTTGGCAGTGTATGCTTGTCAAGCATCTTTCTGTTGGCATGTGACATGATAGCAGGACCTTATTATATATTCCAAAGCATTATATCATTTTCTGGCTTTAATTGTACTTTAGGAACTCAACAAAGGCAAAGGAGAAAGAAAGAAGCATTCTTAAGCAGCAAGTAACTGGTGTTATGAAGACTGGTGAAACATGTATTCTTGCTGAGTTTGTGGGGACTCGGTGGTGTTTGATGGATTCTCAGTGGTACCTTGAGCCACAAAAGAAATCCAATGAAGATGGTCATCTCTTTGAGCTCATAGGCTGTCGGATGGTAGTCATCTTTTACCTTTCACTTTTTTCTCTAAAATTTGTTATTTTGATATCCTTCAAATTCTTTTAAAATCCATTATTCTTTATGAATTTCCATTATGAACAATCATTCCAAATAGCCTGAACATCACTAATAATATTGATCATCTGTGAAAGAACTGCATTTTTTTTTGTTACTTCACCCTCAAATCTTTAACAAGGATTTTGCAAACCAACATAGAAACCAGTACAATGTGCCATATTCAATAGTTTCGTAGTGCTAATTTAAGGTTGAAGCTTAGCTGAGTTGAACTAATCGGGGTCTTCAACCTGAATAGGACTGCATTCTCACCCACATGGATCATGCTTTCACTCTATGTATTGTCCTCATGGTTTTAGAGTCTTAATTTTTTAGCTAACCACAGAACTTGCCATCGTTTCAGAGTATCTTACAAACTTGTGTTGAATTTTTCTCTGGCCAGGTAAAACTTTTCCAGGGAAAGAAGCTCGATTTTGAGCCTAAACATTGCGAGAAGAAGAGAAGTAAACAAGATTTTATGACTGCTGTTGAATTTTCTGCTGAGTATCCATATGGAAAAGCTGTGGCATTGCTTGATTTAAAGTCTGGATTTGTCAAGGTACACTACTGCTCATCACATTGACTAGAATGCTATTTACATATCCCAAATTGTATCTGATTTAAAACATATTAACAGGTAAAGGAATCATGGTTGGTGTTGCCTGCAATCATATTAGCCTTCATACTTTCTGATATTTTGAAGAAGGAAGGATATAATGGCTTCACTTCTAACAGAGAAAATCTGGAGGTAGATAGTTTAGTGGAAAAGGCCAAAGGCTTTCATGAGAAACCTGAGCAAATCAGCCTGACTGCTGCTTCAGAAGGTAACAAGGAGCTGAATGTGGACGTGGCTAAAGGAAGCATAGTGAGGAGTGGAAATTGTGGTGGCGGTTGCAGTGGTGGATGTGGAGACATGGTGAGGAGTGGAAACTGTGGTGGCGGTTGTAGCGGTGGATGCGGGGACATGGTGAGAAGTGGAAACTGTGGTGGTTGTGGCGGTTGTGGCAGTGGATGCGGGGACATGGTGAGAAGTGGAAACTGTGGCGGTTGTGGTGGTTGTGGCAGTGGATGCGGGGACATGGTGAGGAGTGGAAACTCTGGTGACAGTGTGTGTGGTGACACAATGAAGAGTGGAAATAGTGGGGGTTGTGGTGGATGTGGTGGTTGTGGCGGTGGATGTGGCAACATGGTGAGGAGTAGAAACTGAGATGGCCCATGCTTGTGGTAGCCTGTGCCGCTAAAAAAAAAGTATTAGGCTGTGTGGTAAGATCCTGCAGTGATGGCTGTCCTAGGAATCACTCATCCAGGCAAATGAGAAAGAGATCCATTTTAATAATGAAGGCATGGACTCTACCAGTCTTAATAAGGTTTCATTACCGGAGGAAAATAATAAGATCAAGAGATTGTTAATAGGCAATGTTCTCATTATCATATCAAGTGTGGTGGAACCTCTTATTGTGTACGTGTCTATTAACATTTTTTCCCCATCTCTGCATACTGAACAGAGTATGGCGATTGCTTCTATTTCTGTTTCGTCAATTCTCAGCTCCAATTCTCATGCAAGCTTGACATGTTTCTGCTTCGTGTCTCGTTCATGCCACTGTAGTTGTTGATGCCTCACTTCAGTTTGGGCATGTCATTGAGGTTGGCATGCGTTCATTGAAATTATCTGACAATTCATTATGTATATTAATTTCATGGTGCTGGCTATGTTCGAGGAACCCTAAAGTCCTTTTGATTGATTTGAAATTCCCCCGAAATCCTGCTATTTTTGGTGTTTTTCAAGAGAGAATTAATTTTACCCTCCTGTCCTCAATCACTTTCATTTCTGAATTCTTTCACGAATTACAGTTTAAGTCTATAATTTGATAACACTGGAAATCTAAGGAAATCCACCGAAGAAGGAATAAGAGCCTCCCTTCGCCAACTGCCTCCTTTTCCAGTCCACCACCAATAATGGAATTTTTTTCATCAACAATACCAGTCCAGTGCTTTTCTTCTCTCTCACCCACTCATAAATCAATTTTAATTCAAAACTTCATTTTCTCTGTCACTGTCACTTTCTCTCTTCTTTACACTTCTACTCTCTCCTTGGATCTTTGGTACAGCTTCTAGATGTTGGGTCTAATAAAAAACAATTGCGGATGTGGGCTGTGGCAGTCAGTTTGGGTTGTGGAGATGGTTCGGGCAGTGACTCACGGTTGAGAGGCTGGGAATGATTTTGATTTTTGTATGGACTCTGTGAAGACGGATTGTGATGGTGGCTGATTTGTGAGTAGATGAGAGGATGGGTTTGATTGAAAGAGAGGGAAGATTGGGATCGGTTTTGAGAAGGCGGGCTGGAAGATCACCGCTGTGTTGATGGTGGTTGTGGGAAATTGATTGGTGCTGGAGGAGTTGCAGCAGGCAGTGGATGGTTGTTGTGTTCGATTGTGGCAACCGGTTTTGTTGATCGGCGGTCACTGCGCGTGTATTGATGGCGGGTTTGTTGCCTGGAGAGAGGCTTTGTTTGATAATTTGTTTGAAGTCATCCCATCACTCCATGTCTCTCATCTATTTTCGACGGTGGTTGCTTTAGAACATCAGACAGATTTCTTTTCATAGTAAAATCTTGGTTTTTTATTTGAGAAGAAAAGCTGAAGTTATGGGTTGTGTTTCTTTAATTTGATGGGTCAATTAATTCCTCTTAAATAGGTTGATCCGTAACTACTCCTTTCTTAAAAAGCACATAACTTGGGTATTTGATTTGATTGCAGTAGAAATATGCTGGGAGTCTTGAAAGCAGTTTTAAACGTAGGAGTATTATGATCATAAGTGTTTAGAGGTGCTTCTAAAGATGGATCCTTTTTCTTCATTGGCACACAAGCAATAGTCATGGAGCATAAACCTTTGACACTTTTCTTCCACCATTCTCAAATTGCACAGGCTAACCTTGGCTAGTTTAGATGCACTTTTAATTAAGTTATTAAAGTGCTCAAATTTAATAGCTTGAAATTATGCAGGTTCTTCCCTTTTAAGTAATACCTTATGTTCATGCCATTGAAATGACATCTATAACTTTTTATGATTGGATACAATTCCTAACACCATACATTGAATGCATCAACCATGGGATACAATTCCTAACACCATGTCATGATAATTTAACTCAACATTGAATACATCAACCATAAAATTCACTACATATATCTTTTATTTGAAATCCTTACGCATTGTTGAGTAAATTATGATCCTTTTATTGACAGTTTTCATTGTTAAAGATGTGATAACAGTGAAAATTATATTATAACTTATTAGCCACTTTAAAATTAATAAAATTAAAGGTTTTGTTAAAGTTTACCATAATAAAAGGTAAATATTTATTCACCTTTCTAGTTACTTAAAGGGTATGAACCATTAACACTCTCCAATATATTGATGGATATCTAAGAGGTAATAGTTTTAGAATTGAAATTATTGTTTCTTTTCACTGTTTTTTATATGTCGTTCATCTTCTACAATATACAGATAATAGAGTTTCTTAATTTTTTTTACTTATAGCATGGCACAAATTTCTTATCATACCAAAAACATAACCTTTTAATTCTTCTCTCATCTAACTCCATATTTTGTAATGACTTGGTTGGTTTGATAATTGATTTAAAAGTGAAATTTTGAGTAGGTGTATCTAATAAACCAGGTTTATAAAAATTTAAGATATTAATAGTTATAGAGTATGTGTTTCTGTTTAGGGTAGGATGTTGATTAAATCTAGATTGACTAATTAAGGTCATGGTATATGTAGGATGTTTAAAGTTGTTGTGGTGGTTTTTTTGATAAGACAAGGTATTTTTTTATAGACAAGCCAAATTATAAGCTTGTTTCAATGCTTTAAGTTCTAACATTTTAACTATGTTTTTAATCTACAAGGCTTGCTTCTCACTAATCTCTGTCCTATTTTATATAATATCATAATCATGAATATAAGCCTCCAAACTTCCATTTTACTTAAGATGCTTCGACTCTTCTAAAGGATCTTTTTGTTCCCCAAACCTATAGCATAAAACTTATTATTCAATTATTAAGGCAACTTAAGATTGAAAAAGGGGTGAATTTGTTGTATCACTAAATTTCACACTTAAGATAAATTAATTCAAGTAAATACAATAATCAACAATATAATTAAAGTACTTCAAGTAAAGAGTTAAGGAATAAAATTTGTAAACTAGTTTTCACATGGTCCGACAAACCTACATTCATAATCAAGTATCAAATCATATTTGAGTATTGTACTCCTTAACTAGTCCAAGCTCATGAGTATAATTCTACTTGATGAATTCAATATAAGCTTTTTACACCACTTGAAGAAAACTCAGTTTTTGTCCACTTGAAGATATACCCTCGCCAAGATTTTTTTTATTTGGTGAAATTCTCTCAGCAATACTGAAATTTTTTACCTAGCTTTTAAAAGTTTACAATAATGATTTGGTTTTCACATCAAACTCTCTCGATATAATGGATATTACAATTTAATCACTAAATAACACTTATAAGATATGAAGGTGTTTAAGTTTAATGACAATATGAATACTTTTTATGCTAGAATATAAAGGTTTAGTAGTATAAACTAGAATGTATTGATGATTTTAAAGTTATTTTACTCTTAGAAGTTTGTATATCATATATGTTTGGATTCCTTTTCTAATTTTTCAATTAGACTAGTTATATATAAGTTTCTAAGAAAAATTAATGGTTTATAGTCATTACAGTCCCACTAACAACTAAAATGGTCAATTAATTCATGAAAAATTCCTAAGTTTTCATCAATAATGAATAAACAGTCAACTGGTTGATTTGGTAACCTCAAACAATAAATTAGTTTATGCAATATTTTATATTTAACAGTTTAACCTAGGTGAATTTTTAACTTAGATTTAGTGTTTTCTAATTAAAGTATTTTAAAGTATTGTCTTCTTTATTGTCTATATGATCATCTTCATCATCTTTAATGTGATGGACAGTTTTGAATGCTAAGTTCTTTTTTGGCTTTTCTTCTTGTTTTTTCTTATTTATAATGGTGTCATGAGGCATCAAAGATCCAATAAGCTCCTCAAATCAAAGTTTGGTGAGATTTTTGGCTTTTTGAATTGTCGTTACCTTTGCTTCCTAAGTTTTTGGTAAATACCTAAGAATTTGCTCATAATTTTGGCATTAGTGCATGTTCTACCAAGTGCATCCAAACTATTTATAATGATAGTCATTCTATTCAATATATCACTAATGGATTCACTAGAAAGCATTTTAAACAATTCATATTGATGAACTCTTTGAGTTGGTTAGTTCTTTTATAAGTTAGTTCTTTCATAAGTTACTTCTAAGGCATTCCAAATTTCTCTAGCATTTTTACATGATATAATTCTATTGAATTCACCTCTACTTAAAGCACAATATAAGGTATTCATGGCTTTGGCATCCAATAAAAGTGATTTCTTATCATTATCTGTATATTTAATTCTAGTTTTAAGAATCTTAACACCATTTTTAATTTTAATAAGTCTATGAGATCTATTTTCTATGTATAACCATAAATCAAAATCAATAGACTGAAGATAAATTATCATTATAGCTTTCCAATAGGTATAATCATTACTATAAAAAATAGTGGCATGGATGTGCATGATCCTTTATTTTAGAGATTATAACTAGTTGTTATTTTACTCAAAGTTTAAGCAAACTTTATATATAAAAACTAAGCTCTGGTATCAATTATTGTTCAAAAATTAAGGTAAATTAACACCAAATAAATGGTGAATTAGGTGTATCACTAAATTTTACACTGAAGACAAATTACTTCAAGTAAATACAACAATCAATAATATAATTAAAGTACTTCAAGTATTGCAATTTTGCAAATTTGTTTTAACATAATTCAGTAAATTTACATCCACACCTCAAGTATCAAATTGTACTTGAGTATTATATTTCTTCATTAGTCCAAACTCAAGAGTACAATTTCACTTTATGAATTCACACGAAGCTTTTTACTCTACTTGAGAAAAACCATTTCTTCAATAAAACTTGTTTAACACTTATTCTTCACCAAGCATATTATTAGTTTATTTTTCATTTTATTGTTATCATGAAAATATATAAAAACATAAATGTGTGACTCTAAAAGTCAACAAAACCTCTACATATTCATCCCAAGAAACCTCTTAACCTCCTAAACTCTTTGTGAAGTTTTGATGTTCATAGAGGGTCATATCATCCAAGTAACACAAGATAATTTTAGACTGAATTAGACCTCTCTCTTCCATTTCTCTTGTAACAAAAGCTAAAAGAGGTGGTGCTTATTGTGCACCACTTTATAAAAATTATTTATTATAATAGTTGTTGTTTTTCTACCCTTGTGTTTTTCCTTTAACATTTGAATTATTGAATATTAAGCTTCATGATTTATTATGATTTGCTTTATGTGGTTATTCGAGTCTTATGATCTAAATCATGAGTTTTATGAGTTGACTCGGGTTATGACACGACTAAAAGATTGATGTATTCTCCCAAGTGCAGGAGTGTCGAAGTAATAAATAACCCAGCAAGACCGGGGTCGAACCACAGAGAGGTTAATTGTACAAATTATAAACGACAATAGTAACAACAACAACAATAACAATAATAATAATAGTAATAACAGCAATAATAATAATAATAATAATAATAATAATAATAATAATAATAATAATAATAATAATAATAATAATAATAATAGTAGTAGTAGTAGTAGTAGTACTAATAATAATAGTAATATAATAATAATAATAATAAAGAAAAATAAGGAGAAGAAGAAGAAGAAGATGAGAACTTTGAGATGGAATATTAATGTAACGATTAAACAATTATAATAACAAATGTCAAGATTAGAGGTTCCACTAATGGTATGTCAAACAAGTATAGTATATACTCTTATTATTCAATTGGAAACCACACACAAAGGAGGTTCCAATTAGATTATAGATTGTTAACATGATTACATTAGTCATCTTATTCGATTAATGCTAATACTTGTAAATCTCGTCAAGCATTCATGATTATAACTTATGTTAACAACAAATCAAGTTCCTTTCATAGCTCAGGTGTCGGTTATACCATACATTATGGGCTATGAAAGTGTCAAGCATTTGTTGTACCAAGTGTTATACAACATAAATCAAGATTAGTCATTTAACAAGCAAAGTATTAAAGAGTGAACAAGATAACAAATACAAAACATGTTAGTATCAAACATTAAAGTCCATATTAAGTTTACATTATACTTATTCTTACACCATTAGTGTAACCTTTTCACCTTGACATAACTAACTTAGCTAGACATAATGAAAGAAAGAAAAATAAATAAACAAAATAAGAACATAAATAAGATAAAAGTTAACTAAGTAAATGAAAGGAAATGAAAGGCATAAACTTGATATTAATGAAAGCAAAGCATAAACATTACAAAAAATACAAACAAAGAAAGCAAGAGCATGATCTTGATCTGGAGACCAAGATGCCTAAATGCATGGCAAATGCCTCCTTTTATAGGCCAAAATTGGGAACTATTGATTTGATGACTAATTGATAAGTGGGTGGCCAACTTTTGACTTGGTGACAATCCTTATCTTCTCTTGTCTGCCCAAAACGTCATTGATAATGTCAAAATTGGAGCCAGTTGCAAACATGAAAGTTGTAGGCAATTGTCTCAGCTTTCTTGTGTAAAACATTCAGCTCATTTGGACTTCTAAAACTCCAGATATGGCCAAAATACTGAACAGTGTTCGGGCTGGAAGACATATTCGGGCTTCTTTGTTATTGCTACAATTTGGACTTGAAAATGGCCTTTTTAGATCTTGGGCTCCATATAAAAGTTGTAGGCCTATGTCTTACCTTTCCATCCATATAAAGTAGACCTAAATCTGAGATCTATAGCTCTAGATATAACCTAATTACCAAACAGTGTTCCGGTTTGGATTGCACCGACATCTCTTTTCTAATTTTGGTCATCTCTTTGCCCTTGCAATTTAAGTTCTTAAAGTCATCAATCAATCCTTTCATTTATGTGATAGGCATGCATTTAAAATGAACATTTACCACAAATTAAAGGTATCTTATATTATTAGATATATTATTATAAAACATGTTTTAGTTAAGGAGTTATTGATATTTCAAGTGCAAAATGATGATATAAAACCATGATAAAAATGCATTTTTAAGTACTAATCAGGTTGTCTTTTTATTCTTTTTTAATTAATTTTTTTTTACTGTATCCTTTAATATTAAGTTGATTGAGAATTAAATTTCATAATTTATTTTGATTCAATTTCTATGGAGTTATCCTGATCTTATAACCCGATTCATAGGTTTGGTAGGTTAACTCGGGTTAATTATTTTTTATTATTTTTTAATTTATTTTTTTAAAATTTCATCCTTCAATATTGGATTGATTAAAAATTGAGTTTCATAATTTATTTTGATTTTTTTTATGAGATTATCATGGTCTCATAACTTAAATTGCAGATTTTACAAGTTAACCCGGATTGATATAAATCAATCTAATATACTTAGTATATTTTTAAATTTTTTTAATCAAACTATATTTTTATTAATTATGTAGGTTATCTTTGAACCTATCAAATAACTGGATTTCATCAAATTAGCTCTTATGTGGTTTAAATTATTTTTTAATAAAATATTAATAATACTCAAATTTATTTTTTTCATTAAAAAAAATTTACGGCAGTCAACAACACAGTAATGATCTATATGTGATCAACTCCTTTCCATACCCATTTTATGTACCAAAACTACACCGTCCACATGGAAAGAAGAAAAAAATCAAGTAGTTGAAACAGAGCCTTAAGAAGCCAACTTGATTTACAGAAAACATGAAGCCATCTTATATAGCAATTAAACTTTTCCTGAGACCGACATAATGCTTCCAGGTACAATCCATTTTACACATCATGTAATAGAAGCATGATTGATCCTGGCTTTTTTTTTTTATATATAAGTTGCACTTGATCAACATCAAAATAAAAAACGAACACCAACAACTCTGTAGCCGGATTATTTTTAACGACCCAAAGCTAAAAGCAAAAGCAGTGTTATAATTTACTGGATAAATTATAGTAGGATACTGCTTAACAGGATTGTGAACACATTAGATATACATTTATGTGCAGCGATTATGGATACCCAAGTTTATTATTGGATTTATTTAACAGGCAGTCGTAGAATGATTTTTGGTAAGTGGTCTTGATCGTTGGTAATTCTGTCCCCTGACAAGAAGAGAGTCGTTTGGCATGTAGGGAAGGTTGTGTTGAGCCTAGTGATGATGTAGACTCGTAAACTACATAAACAAGGAACTTGAAAGGCTAATAATATTTCACAAGTAACTGGAGCATTACTTCAGGGTAACAAGGAGTATGTTTGATGTGTAGAAGAGGGGTTAAAATGAAAAATGCTATGAAGCATTACAAAAACCATAATACCATAACTCTGCGGCCGGTGTTTAGCAAGACAACAATGGTGGGTATTCAGGAAAAAAAAAGTAGAAGCTAGAAATCGGAGCTACAGGTAACATTAGGTACTAAATTTAGTTTCATGCAATTTACACAATCGTACACGACTGCAAAGATTGTCATCATCTTGCTCGAATTATATATTATCACATCATGGAAAAACCGGTAAGAAAATGCTAGAGTGCATCTATGAAAGTTGACAGGTTCTCATTGGAGCATAATGCATGTACATGTTGATATAAACTCAATAAACATTGATTCGGCAATTTTACTTACTGAAAAGAAGCTTCACTAGAATAATCCAAGTCTATTCAGCAACACCCCAGATGTAATATGCAAATTGAATACCATGATCTATATAGATCAAAAGACAGGAAAGCTAAATGCTGTGAAAGAGTAAAAGAAATCTCCAAACAAAATAGCATAAAATATCCAAAAATAAATCAAACATCAAGTAACAAGTAACAAAGCAGATACCACCAAAATTCTTTAACCATAAACCATTCATAAGATAGTTCTAGAGGAAAAGAAAAAACAAAAGGAAAAACAGCCCCATTCATATGAGGCTCAAGCCACACATTCAATACATCATAGATACTACTAGACAGATAGCCTAACACATTTCATCTTCGATTTCAATCTACCTGACAGTAACAATGTCATCAATCTTCAAAATCATCCGCACACACTCTGCTGCCAATGTGATGGCACTTGTGCTCACAAGCAGAGGCTGAACCACATTCTCCTCCAAAATATTTGTGATCTGCCCCTTCCTCACATTGATTCCTGCATTGATCTCTCCTTGAGCATGCCTATTCCTCAGTTCAGTCACAATAGTAATAGGATTCAGCCCTGCATTCTCTGCCAAAGTATAAGGTATAACCTCAAGTGCCTCAGCAAATGACTTCACACAGTATCCTTCCATCCCATGGAGCACCTTGGCCCATGCTCCAAGCTGTCTTGACAACTCAATCTCTGGTGCCCCACCACCTGCAATCAAAAACTGTTTATTCACCAAACACCTAATGACACATAGGGCATCATGCAAGCTCCGCTCTGCCTCATCGAGAACTAGCTGATTGGACCCACGTACAAGCACACAGGTAGTCCTTCCCATATCCTTAATCCCAGTAATCTTGACAATCTTCCCATCTCCAAGTGAAACCTCCTCAACTAGATCCGCATATCCCAACTTTTCCTCTTTGAAATGCTCAATATTTGCAATGGGCAAACAATTCAAAGTCTTAGTAATGAACTCAATCTCATCCCTCTCCACATCCTTAATCACCAAAATCTTCGCTTTCGCCAGATAATGCAAGGATAAATCTGTCACCGCATCCCTCAAAATACTCTTCTGAATCAGCAACACATTACACCCAGTTGCCTTAATCTTCTTAATCATACCCAAAATATAATTCCTCTCTTCCTTCAGAATCCTATCCATTTGTGCATAATCAGACACCACTATACTCTGCTCAATATCAGTCTTCGGTGGGGAAATCTGAAACTGAATAACCGCAATCTTGGCATTCTCAACACGCGTCAGCCCACCTGCAGCATGACTCACTTTCTTATCAAAAACCAAACCCCTAACCATCTCTGTATCATCCACGGTTCCACCCAGCTTTTTCACTATCTTAATATCCCTAAGATCAACTAAATCTGGCTTCTCAGGATCCACAACAGTCAAAACAGCATCAACAGCTAATGGAGCTAGCAACGACGAATACTGACTAACAACTTTACTATTTAATGAAGTGCTAGCAGATTTCACTAACGAATCACGGTCGGTTAACTCTAAAGGCACAGCCATTGCAGTTAAAACATCAACAGCTTTAATTGAAGCTTTATGTAATGAATCGGAGATTACCGTAGGGTGGATACCAGAGGAGAGGAGTGAAAGGCACTGCTTAAGCAACGATCCGGCAATAACAACGACGGTGGTGGTGCCGTCACCAGCAGCGGAGTCTTGAGATTTAGAGAGTTCAACAAGCATCTTCGCAGCCGGTTGGAGAACCTCCATCTTGTTAAGAATAGTGGCGCCATCATTGGTAATGATGACTTCGCCGCTCGCAGTTGAAATCATTTTGTCCATTCCTTTAGGACCAAGACTGGTTCTGACAGCGTCAGCCACCGCGCAAGCGGACTTGATGTTGGCATGGCGGATGTCTTCTTTCCGCTTGTTGTCGACGTACGACTCGGTTTTGGAAGATCGAGGAGCGGATTTTGCTACAAGTGCCATTGATTGTTTTTCTAAACCCTAACCCTAATTCTGTGGCGAGAGAGTGTAAATTAAAAAAGAAGGTAGGGGGTAAACGAGAAAGAGAGAAACCCTAGAGAGCGAGGAAGTGAGGTCGAGAGAGTTCTGTAACGATGAAAAAAGTGGGGTTTCTAAAGGTTAAGCGACTGAGTTTTTTAAATAGAGAAATAGACTTCAACAAGTATATTGGCACGTAAAAAAAATTTAAAGTGCAAAAACAAAATATTCAATGAAAATATATATTTTTTTAAAATAAATTTTAATTATGAATTAAATGATTTTTCATTTAATATTAGGATGGCAACTATTAAATCTATTTAGATAAACATGAGTTTACCTATAAATTCATGGGGATATCCTTTAAAAAAATATAAAAAACTTAAATTTAAATTAATTTAATATTAAAAAATAAAATTAATAAAAAATGATATTTATTTAAAAAAATTAAATGAACTCAAATTAATCAAGCAAACTCATAATACAAACTATGATATTTAATAAATTTTTTATTTTAAAAATTATTTTTATATAATTATCGATATAAAATACATAATAATTTTTTTATATCAAATATTTTGTTTAAAAAGTAAAAAGAAATGGTGATAAACATATTATACCAAGATGATAAAAGCACATTATTGATGACAAAGAATGAAATTATTATTTTTTTTAAATGGAGGGCATAAAAAGCATTAAACAAAAAAACAAATAATTTGAATATTATTAATTAACTCGTTACACTTGCGATCTAGCTTATAAATTCAATCAAGTTCGATGATTTTTTTTATTAATTTTTTAACTCAAATATAAAATAGCAAAAACAAAAAAAAAACACCTAGAAGGAGCTCAGGCATATGGGACTTTCAGCCTAACCTGTGAGCCCAAGTTTGTCTTTATTTCTTAAAATATTTTTATAAGAACAGATAATATATCATTTATTCTATCTTTTTATAAAAAAAAGAAAGTCAGCACACGTCATATACTTTTACAGAATTTAGCAACAAAAGATCACTGTAAAAATAAGACTTTATTTTTTATTTTAAAACTCGTTTTCAACCTAGTTTTTGACCTAAAATATCTCGAGAACATCCTTAAGCACTTTGATAAAACTATCAATGACCTCAGAAAACCAAAATCAACTCCAACCTAAAAACATTCTCATGATCAAACTTGTCTCATCAAGCAAGAAAAAAGAAACAAAACACTTAGGTAAAACCATCCTCATGAAATAGAATTTATTGACACCAATTTAAATTTTTTTGGTTGTCAAAATCATTGTCAATAGTTATTTTATCTTTTTCTATTAGAATCTAATATCCTCTCTCGTCTCACAAAAAAATGACTGAAAACTAAGAAAAATAAATTTTGATATCAAAATTAATTTTTTAACAACTAAAAGAACCAATCATCTATAAACCTAAAAAAATAAGAGATCAAAATAATTTTTTTGGATGAAATTTAAAACCACCACCTATTTTACCCACTATTTTTACTTTGCTTCTCTCATTTTCAATCCAACTTTGCACCTTTCCTTTCAAAAAAATATGCAATCAAATGTTAATTTAGGTTCAAAATGACTCAATTATGTCAAAAAAAAATCAAGAATCATATTGAAATTTTTAAAAAACTTGACTATTACAATCCATAATCCATAATGATTTAAAAGAGGATGAAAAGTGTTTGTAGCCATAATGTTTTGGCAATAAGCTATAGTTTCTATTAATTTTCCTTTTCTTTTGACTATAAAGTAAATACAATATTTATATCTCAGTAATTTAATTACAAAAAATAAAATAAAATTAGCTATTTAATTTACCTTTTGGGTGTATAAAATATTTTGATATGTTTTTATATAAAAAATTCAAAGTATAAATCTAAAAGCCTGTGCAAATATATGATTTAATAAATCGATAATCATCTATATAAATAAATATGAGGAAATCATTAATAATAATTAAAAGAGAAATTGTAAAATTTGATATATAGATATAGATCAAGAAATTTAATTTCACAAAATAAAATGTTTATTTGATTGTGTCTACTTAACTTGCTTATTTAAATCAATAAAAGATAATAAAAATTGAAACACAAACGAAACTAATTGAATAAATCACAACCTAAAACAAATATTGCACAAGACCGAACATATCAGGAACATTATTTAAAAAATAATTATTTTTTAGAAAATAAATTTCATATGTATAAAACAAAATTTGTTTAGATGAATTAGAATAATATCTTCAAAAACCAAATACAAAAATAACAATTAAAAAAACCTTATATTCAAAAAAGGTATGTGAACCCTATGACCTAGATCAAGAGACTGAAATAAAATAGTAGAAAAGAAATTAACAATAAATGCAAAACCAATCTTTTAAAAAAGAAATTATTGTAGAATGATAAGATCATAAAAGAAAATAAAAAAAATGAAAAAAATACAAATGACTTTAACTTTTTAACCTTGTAACACGTATCATTAGATCAGAAGTACCACAAATAAAAAAAAAAATATAAAACTCAATTCTTTACAAATCAAATATTGAAGCATGAAACTTGAAGAAAAATCAGTTACACAAAATGATCTTAAAAAATATATAATTAAAAGAATAAGGGTTAAAATCAAAATTAAAAAAAATACATTAGAAGGCAAGCAAGAATTTTAATTGGATGGTTAAATTGAAATGAAAAATAAATTTAACAAAATAAAAAATAAATCAAAAGAATAAGGGTCAACTTAGAAAAAATAAAACAACACAAACTTTAATTGAATGATGAAATTGAAAGCTAATAAAACTCTAATAACATAGCCGAAATATATTGAGCATAATATAAACTATATGAATGTATTTAAGTAGGTAAGAAAGGATTCATCACCTTAAATAAATTAAAAAAATATTCTACATGTTCTCAAATAATATTGATTATGAAATCCTTACGCAAAGTAAAATAGTATTGAAAAAAAATTCAAATCTAATTCAAAGAATTAATAATTGTAGTGTCGAGAACAATTATGACTTAACAGAGTAGATACACTCCATATTATAATGTATAAATCAAAACATTATTAATGAATGTATAATAATTATACTATGAAACTACTCATTAAAGATTAAATCAAATCATTTATGATTTTTTTAATATTTGTGAGATCATGAAACATTATTAAATGATGCACTTGATCTTCAAATATATATCAATTAATTTTTGAATTGATAAATAATTAAACAATTTAATTTATTTAATCCTAGTTTATTTAGTATTATGATTTATATTTGAGTCAATTTATTAGAAACATAATAGATCACACATATTAAAAATCATTGGTTGGAAATTAAATTGAAAAAATTAATTAAGTGTAACTTTATTATTAATAAGTTTTATAAATTAAGAACTAGAATCTAATTAATATAGGAGATTACAATTCAACACATAAAAATTTATATAAGAACTTAATTGAGTAAATTTCTAAAATTATGCTAAAATAATATATGTGATATTATTCAGGAGTTAAATTGATATTTTATTATTTATAGTGATATTAATTGTTTTTTATAAATAAAATGTTATATCTTATATTTTGAGTTAGAGTGGTATAAATGTTACATAACATATATACAAAGAAACACTTTAAACATAAAAAAAAGAGAGCTTCAAAACATATTAATCTTTTTTTTTCTCTCTCCCTTTAAAAAAGAATTTTAGGAGATTTTTTACTAGTGATTTATGTAAGTTAGTGTTAAAGGCCGGAAACTTAAATAACTTGTGGTTTGTGATAACCTAACGTTGAAAAAATTAATTAAACCTAAAAAATAAATCAAATCTTCAAGTAATCTTTTCTTAAACCCTAAACAAACCTAAATTATGTAATTTAATTGCCGGGACTTTTAAGAAAATTCTAAATTATTGTTTTTATTGTGTGTATGTGTTTCGAGAAATTCAATAATAGTATCAGAGCCATCGTTATACAATTAAAATTGTTCATTACATGTTTTAATTGTTATTGATATTAATTATGAATTAATTTTTTATGCAAAATTATTTTTCTCTAATGATTTTCTTTTAAGATCTTATATTACTGTTCTAGTCAAATTAACTGTATTTTTCAAATGTGGTCGGAGTCCACCATGAAATAAAAAAAAAATTAATTTATAAAATATCAGATTAGGATTTAATTAAAATTTTTCATTAAAATATTTTTAAAAAATAATTTTTCTAAAATATAAAGATTTTTTAAGCTGAAATATTATATTTAATTGATGTTAAAATAGTTTATAATGTTAATAAGAATTTTAATATGATTAAGTTTCTTATTGAATCTAAACAAATAAAGGTTTATCAAGCAAATAAATATTAAGTAAAATTTACAAAATTATCAAATTGAGTTTGATTTAATATTCTAAATATTAGAAATATTATTCTAAAATTTCACATAAAATCAATAATTAGAGTTGAAGTATGCAATATATTTGTTGTAAATTTAAGTGTTTTTATGCGTGATTTAAAAAAAATATTAAATCTCTTTTCTAGTTTATGGGTTCACTAATTTTTTTGATTTAGATTAATATTTTTTCTTTGTTTTTTTAAATGTTTCCGTTCATCTTTTTTAAATAGTTGTTTGTTTTTTCTTAATTATTTTATATTTTTATAATGTCTTAAAGAAATTATTAATTTTTTATTTGATATATATAGAGTTTATTTGCATGGTGTCTTTATAAAAATAAAAATATTTGTTTTTAGTAAGATAAAAACCTCTAAAACAAATAATAAAAATAAAAATAAAAATAGTATCAATTAAAAAAAAATATTTGGATTAAATACTTCCATGCTCAACTAAAAATTAGCTTTTTATTTAAGTATTTAATTAGTATTAAAAACTATTTTGTAGGATTTATATACTATTTTAATTTATTAAAAGTAAATAACTTATTTTTACTTATTAATTAAAAATTATTATACAATAAAATGCATTTGTAAAACTGATATATTTTCTTATACTATGTTAAAAATTAAAATAAAATTTTACTTGTAATATAAACAACATGTTTGTGTTTATGAATATTTTTTTTAATGTTTTAAAATATATTTATATCATCAACACATTATTTAAGTTAATCTTTAAAATTAACTTAAAATTCTATCTACGTAGAAAATAGCAGGTAAAAAGCCGAGGAGGCCGAAGCTCCTCCAAAGCTCCACCATCCAAAATTGCCCAAAACAATTTATAAACCAAAAAAAGAAAAAAAAAGAAAGGGGGCTATCCATTCTTCAAACTTACAAACAACCCTCATTCTCCACAATCAACTAACCCAGCGAGAAAGAATACAACCCTCTCACCTTCTCGCTCAGCTGCACTAAAATTTTCAACAACACAGGTTGTTGTCAGAGTTGTAGAAGTAGTATTTCTGAACCATAAACCCTAATTCAAGCAAATGTAACAAAAACACTTCTAAAACCCCAGCAAGCAACCGAAAAAAAAGAAAAAAAAGAAGAGAAAACCATGCCTTGCTGTATCAGAATGAACACAATCATGTCTCTAAGACCCACTTCCACCAAAACAGCAAAATCTCTCCATTTCCATTACAAAGCTAAAACCACCCTTAAACCCTCTTTATTTTCTTCATCATCTTTTGTTTCCGTTAGAAACCACCAAACCCTATCTTTTACTAACCAGCCATTGCCCCGCCCTCTTCGATTCAGGCATCATGGGATTTTTTCATTCAAGTGTTTTGTTGTTGCTGATTTTCATTCCAAGGAACTTGCTTTGCCATATACCAGGTCTATACAGAGCTTTAATTATGGCAGGTTTGCTTACCGGGATGTTTCTAGTGATGAATCCGATTATGAATTAGGCTCCTCCCAGAAGGAAATGGTTGGTTTTTAGTTCGATTTTGTTTGATTTTTCACAATTTAGCTCTTAAAAGTGTGTTTTCCCCCCCTTTCAATGCTGATTGAATATATCATTTGCTTCAGCTGCCCTTTTTGTACCTTTGAAGAAAAAACTATGCCTATTTTCAGCACACTCGATGAAACTTTGTTCCTTTATGGGCTGGTGATTTATCTGTAGGGTTTATAATTAAAGTGAAGTTCAAGCATGTAACCTGTTTGTTTTTTTTCTTTGGTTGCATTGAGGAAAAATGTAGTCTTTTTTAAGAAATGGAATTTCTTGGCTTTTTAAGCACATAATGAACAATATTCTCACTCATACAACTTTAATTCGTATTTGTTGTTGATTCATGTTTCTTAGACTGGCTCGACCCTTGACAACGTTGATGATTGGAAATGGAAGTTAACCATGCTTCTTCAAAGTAAAGATCAGCAAGAAGTTGTATCCAGGGAGAAAAAGGACAGACGTGATTTTGAGCATCTATCAGCTATGGCAACCCGAATGGGTTTACACAGGTATTTTTAATCTTTTCTTAAAGTGTAAGCATTTGTTTTGCTGTTGCTTCATTATAACCATTGCGTGCTTAGTTTGAATATAATTTATTTTTTGCAGCCGTCAATATTCAAGAGTTGTTGTGTTTAGTAAAGTCCCCTTGCCAAATTACAGACATGATCTGGATGATAAGCGTCCACAGAGAGAGGTATTTTCTTTTCTTAGTCCATGTCCCTCACTGTTCAGTGTATTATATTTTTACAATATAACAGAGTAATGAATTGATAAGCTCTGATCATTCTGTTAGAAACTTGCTGTCAAATACTTATCAGCTCATTAGATCCAGGGGGGAACTTATTGTTCTTATCACTAATTGAAGCATGTGCATAATTCTTGGGGGGCTAAGTTTCTTCATTCATATAATTCACTTTTGCAATGCTCTTGAAAAACTTATAGGTGATCTTACCTTTTGGGTTACAAAGAGAAGTAGATGCTCATTTCAAAGCTTACATTTCCAAAAAGCCCACGAGCAGAGGATTTTTTCCTCCCAATTCCTTGTCAAGATCAAACAGTGGTGGGAGTATGGACACCGATGAAAGAATCTATGAGCAGCCAGAACTGTCAGTACAAAATAGTGTTGCCATGGAGAGAATTCTTAGTCGGAAGAGTTTGCAGCTTCGTAATCAACAGGAAAAGTGGCAGGTAAATTTACCCTGATCAGTTTCACAGAGTTATCTTTTGCAACAACTGCCCTTCTTGTCTGTCAAGTCGTTTTGCATTATAACTTACCATGATTTTCTTTACATACAAGTAAAACAGTGGTGCACTAGTGTATATTATGATAACTTAGTAGCTTGTGCCTTAGTACTGTTTTTCAATGTTCTTGGATTTTGTGATGAAGCACTTGGTATATTTTAGGTAAACTTTGGTAGTGGCTCTTCCACTTTTTGAGAACGTTGGCATTATGTTTCAGGAAGTACATGAACATTTTAAAACTCTTGTAAATTTATTTTCTGTCAAGGTTGTGTAGTGGATATGCATCTTAAACATCCTTAATTTTATATTTGTTCCTGCTGGAACTTCCGAGTTTCTGCTGTCAAATATGTTATCATAAAGTATTGGTTCTATAAGGAGTTAAAGCACATATTTTACCTCTCATTTTCTGCTATACATTCATGTAACATTACAAGATATGGTGTTGATGGGTGTTAGTTCTTGTGTAGGAATCTCCTGAGGGCCAAAAGATGATCGAATTTCGTAGAAGCCTTCCTGCATATAAAGAAAAGGATGTGCTGTTAAAAGCTGTATCTGAAAATCAGGTGATTGTGATATGTTCTTTCTTGTAATTGTCTTCCGATTGCAGTCCTTGCCTTTATGAGTTTGTAACTCCTGCTAGGACAGTTGTTTTTTCTTCAATTTCAGCATTCCTTCATAATTCAATGCTAAGTCTTGACCAAGATGGAACTCGTTTATTTTTTCAATAAAATTTGTTCTCTTGGGATTCTTGGACAATTTTATATGCTATGTCAAGGAATGCATTTCTCTCCAGTTTGGTTGTTGAGCAAGTAGGATTATATAGTATATTGATACCTGATGCAGATGGTTTGGAGCATGACCAAATTTTGTTTTTAATACAACACCTCAAATGGTTTAAACAGTGACAGTGTATCAATTAATGCATATGGAGGCTACGCTGTGTGTTCTTATGGTTTTATGGGTAGCGATGCACGAGAAGGCCCAATAATGATTGAAAATAAATTCCTGTTTGGAAACTATATTGGTCAATTGTAAGCAGTGTCCTCAATTCAAGTAGGTGCATTCTTAAATGTAAGAGACAAGAATTGTATATAGAAAAGAGCAAGCTGCTTAGGCAATAAAATTTGAAGAGTTAAAACAAAATTGTTATGTGACCGAGTTGTCTCAGAGGAATCCTGCTTTGAGAATTAAATTTTGCTAAATCCATCTCTTGAATCTAATATAATATGGACCACTCAAGTCATCCAAGTGATGGATGTGTGCATGAACAAATGATTATGGTTGCAACTAGCATTTATATTTACAACAAACTGATGCATGTTTGCAGGTTATTGTTGTCTCTGGTGAAACTGGTTGTGGTAAAACCACACAACTTCCTCAATACATACTAGAATCTGAGATTGAAGCTGCTCGCGGAGCTGCATGTAGTATTATATGTACACAGCCTAGAAGAATATCGGCTATGGCTGTTTCTGAAAGAGTTGCTGCAGAACGAGGGGAGAAACTGGGAGAATCAGTTAGTCCATGCCTCTGATGTGATGAATCTTTTATTAAAAATCAGGAGTTTGTAAATTATTTTGATCTATGCTATTTTGCTCTCGTTTTAAAAGGTTGGTTATAAAGTTCGGCTCGAGGGTATGAGAGGAAGGGACACTCGACTTCTATTCTGTACGACTGGCATATTGTTGAGGAGATTACTTCTGGACAGAAATTTAAAAGGTGTAACTCATGTCATCGTTGATGAGATTCATGAACGTGGAATGAATGAAGGTAACTTGGAATTCATTTAAGGTATTTGTTGTTATATCACTTGATATTTACCATGGTTCTCTTATTTGTCAGATTTCCTTCTTATTGTACTGAGAGATCTGCTTCCTCGTCGACCGGAGTTGAGATTGATTTTGATGAGTGCAACCTTAAATGCAGAGCTTTTCTCTTCCTACTTTGGTGGTGCTCCAACAATTCATATTCCTGTAAGTCTTATATTGCTAATTTCTGTCCTGATAAAGTGTAGGAAGCCAATCCCTTACCCTTTGAAACCAGCAGGCAAAGATCTTGTTAATTTTGCTGCTTAATTTAACTGTACGGGTTAACCTCTTAGCTTATTTCAAGTTACTACTTACTAATTTGGTTGCCTGTTCAGTTTTTTGGAATTTCTTGATGCTTGGGTGGCAGAATGCTTTCTCTAGAGTTTCTTTCACTCCTTTTTTTGGTTTCGCCAGTGTTCATTTGCTCTTTGTTCTTTTGCCACCCTTGTTTTTGGTGCAATCCATTTGTATACCTCTCTGCATACTCCATTACTAGTTAAATTGAAAGTCCTAAGCTAAGTAGAAAACAAAGAATTAAAATCCAAAATTAACCAGGAAAATGATTAAAACAGGAAAACATTAACTTCAGACTTTATATCAAATGATTTTGGGTTTCTTTGTGGACTTTTTTTTCAGGCTTGTTCTTGTCAGTCTGGTTCATAAACTCCTGAGATAATTGTTCTACTTCAATATAGCGAAGATAAAACTAGGGTTCTCACGCTCTAAGGTTATTGACCAAATTGTAGAGAAATGTAGAGAAAATTCTTTGGTATTTTATTGAATCTGAATAATAGTCTTGATCTTCATAAAATAAACTAGATATCCTTATTTATATTAGTACTAAAATAAATCCTTTATAGGAAAGGATTTCTAATTAAAATCCATCTAATTAATAGAATCTATCTAATATTAGGATTACTAAATAGTAAAATAATAATTAAATTTAAAGATTTAAAGCCCTAAGCTAAGTAGAAAACAAATAATAAAAATCCAAAATTAACTAGGAAAATAATTAAAACAAGAAATAAAATAACTTCATATTTCAACCTAGTCTATAAACTCTTGGGATAATTGTTCGACATCATAAGAACATAGCAAACAATATGGTTTGGCTTGGACATAATACTAACCTTTGAAAATTGGTTGATGCATGGACATGTAGTTTTAGACTTATGTTGAGTTAGATACAGTAGAAAAACGAAGAAGTGGTGTGTGCAACGAGCTAAAGAATGAGTAAACATGTCATGTTTTTTATTTTATTCTTCATGAAAATACTTAACAATGGTTACTTTCTTATGTATCCAATCTCTTAAGAGAATGTATTAAGATTTCCCCCCTCTTCACCCCCAAACCAAACACCTCCTAGATGTAAAAGATTGTGCTTCTCTTGTTAATTTACCTGCAACATAACTTCTTGGTGTGCATTATTTTTGTTCTTTTCTCTTTGGTCATGCATGCACTTCTTTTTTTATGTTACAATTGTGATTTCTGATAACATATTTTATTAATCCAAAGTAGAAAGAACATGATTTGATCGTTTGGTAGATTCAACACGTCTTTCTCTTTTTGGACGGTAATGGTTTTTTGCCCAATTTTCCAGGGTTTCACATATCCTGTCCGTGCACATTTTTTAGAGAATATTCTTGAAATAACTGGGTATCGGCTGACTCCTTACAATCAAATTGATGATTATGGTCAAGAAAAGACGTGGAAAATGCAAAAACAAGCTCAAGCTTTCAAAAAGAGGAAGAGCCAGATTGCTTCTTCTGTTGAGGTATATAAATTCATGAAATTGTCTGATTCATGTAACATGCATGAGTTTGTTTTTTCACCAAGCTATATCTGCCTTAAAACTTTTTGACAGGATGCCCTTGAAGTTGCTGACTTTAAGGGGTGTAGTTCACGCACTCGGGAGTCTTTATCTTGTTGGAATCCTGACTCAATTGGTTTTAACCTCATTGAGCATGTTCTTTGTCACATAGTTAAGAAAGAGAGACCTGGTGCTGTGTTGGTTTTTATGACTGGTTGGGATGACATTAACTCTTTAAAAGATCAGCTACAAGCTCATCCTATCTTGGGTGATCCTTGCAGAGTATTGTTACTGGCCTGCCATGGTTCCATGGCCAGCTCTGAGCAGGTGATTTCATTGTCTTTCATATGATATTGAAATAGCACATAAATTAAACCCCTAATTTTTGCTTTTCCTTTTTGCCATTTTTTCTTGTTTCCCACATTTTCGTTATTGTTTGGAGATATGCAGTGAATTTGTATTGTTTATTCCAGCGATTGGCATTTTCCTGATTCCTGATCCCTTTTGTATTGTTTTCATCCAGAGGTTAATATTTGATAAACCTGAAGATGGAGTGAGGAAAATTGTCTTAGCTACGAATATGGCTGAGACTAGTATTACTATCAATGATGTGGTATTTGTGGTTGATTGTGGAAAGGCAAAGGAGACATCGTATGATGCTTTAAATAATACTCCTTGTTTGCTTCCATCCTGGATCTCAAAGGCTGCTGCCCGGCAAGTAAGGCCCATTCTCTTAAACATCAACTTTATGAAAGTTAGGTTGGATGTCCATAGGAAAGTGGCCAGAACGTTACTTTATAAGATGTTTGGTCTTGTTTATAATGTGTATTGTCCACATAAATTGTTAATAAGCAGAAAAACATTCCCT
This sequence comes from Populus euphratica, assembly GCF_000495115.2. Lineage (NCBI taxonomy): Eukaryota > Viridiplantae > Streptophyta > Magnoliopsida > Malpighiales > Salicaceae > Populus > Populus euphratica. The sequence goes on from NW_011501607.1 coordinate 28,225, forward strand.
TCTTAGGCTTTTTTTATAGCCCTAAAAGCAGCATATTATTGAGTAAGTTTGTAGATTTTAAACTGCATTATTTACAATCTCTATATGATTAAGAAACTCTCCCAAACATTCTCGATTCTGCATGCTAAATCATTGCAAGTGGAAGTTCCAAGTACAGTTGATAAAATAGTTGTTAATAGTGAAATGGTCTTCCCTTTTGGTTCTTTGGCATAAAGATGGTATGGTGCAGGAAAAAAGGGAGGTAGACTGGATAGCAGATCTTTTATCCAAATCCAAACATACATCCAGAATATTTTTGATTAATTTATGTGCAGCTTGCCAAAATTCTTATTTTTATTAACAATAATGTTTCAATCTGCCTAAATCTTTTTGACTTAGCTTTGGCATGAAAAATTCTGTCAATTTTCCACATGCTTGTTGTTGCACAGAGAATTTTTCTGTAATTAAAATGATTTAGGGCTTTTTTTTAAGGGTATGGTTTCTCTGGACAATTGCTTTTGCATTGAGAGTTAGTTTTCTGGTTTGGTTATAATGGTGTTTGGTGTTTGCTTTTCAGAGAAAGGGAAGAGCTGGTCGTGTTCAACCTGGCGAGTGTTATCATCTTTATCCCAGATGTGTTTATGATGCATTTGCTGACTATCAATTACCAGAACTTTTGAGGACACCTTTACAGTCTTTGAGTTTGCAAATCAAAAGTCTCCAACTTGGAAGTATATCAGAGTTCCTATCAAGGGCCCTGCAGCCACCAGAGCCTCTATCGGTAATTCCTAACTGAGCCTGTTATCAAAATCTGCATATTGGTGATCTTGCTCGTGCCAGTCTTCTGGCTTGCCACTTTAATTTTCGAGTTTTAACACAGCTCCAACATTTGCTCTCTTTCTCTCTCTCTCTCTTTTTTTGGTCTACATTTAAGTTTTCTACATCTGTTTTGTGTTGTAGGTTCAAAATGCTGTTGAGTATTTGAAGTTGATTGGGGCTTTAGATGAGCATGAAAATCTGACAGTGCTAGGTGCAGCATTTGTTTTTCTTCCAAAAGTTCATTTTGGATCTCATATCCAATTTTCTGAGTTTTTTTAAGATAGTGATGGTTAATTCTTCAAATAATTGATGCTAAATCAGGATTGGTGCTTTTCAGGACGTCATTTGTCGGTGCTTCCAGTTGAGCCTAAGCTCGGGAAAATGCTTATATTGGGGACCATTTTCAACTGCTTAGATCCAATAATGACTGTCGTTGCTGGTCTCAGTGTTAGAGATCCATTCTTAATACCATTTGACAAGAAGGATGTAAGTCTCCAGCACATCTATAGTTTCGCCTGATGTTTTGATTAATCTTTAGTGTGTAATTGATGATATTCTTTTCTCCATGGATTTAGTTTGGTAGAACTATCATCATATCTTGATCTGATTCTTTTAGGCATAAATGTATAAATATATGTAAGAATGATAGGAGGGTATGGCTGCTTTAACTTGGAAACTTATGCTTTGTTTACCATGGTGTATATGATCGAGACGTAATAGAAGACTTTTTAGAGGCAAGGAGAGAACTGCCTTTGATGTCAAGTGAATGTTTCTGAGAACCTTGTTCCATTGGTTACCTATGCATATTTCTTTTTCTAGTTTTTTTTTCTTCCTCAGAAGATTTGGATCCCTTGAGTTCAAGGTCTTAGCTCTCCTTTCTTCATGTTTCTGTTCTTGTTGTTTGTTACGGTCCTGTCAAATAAATCTACTTGATGAAAGGAAAATGAGTTTTTATCTCAACATTCTTTCTTAAGAGATTTTCAGTTTGTAATATTTAAAATTAGCAGTTCAGAGATGCAGAAAAAGATTTGTTTGACCAAGAATATACACAAGAAACCACGTCTTTATCCCTTTTCTGTTCTTTGGTCAAATTTCAATTGTTCATCTCTTGAGGGGTTGTCTTGTCTCTGGCAGGTGTTTTGTTGAAATCTATGATGATGTTTTAAGACCAAGTTTCATGTTGTCAATTACAAGGAGTCTAGGAATGACTTGCAATTTTTTCCTCGCAGCTCGCAGAGTCTGCAAAAGCACAATTCGCTGGTCGTGATTGCAGTGACCATCTTGCACTTGTCCGGGCCTATAATGGTTGGAAAGATGCAGAAAGACAACAATCTGGTCATGAGTACTGTTGGAAGAATTTTCTTTCTGCACAGACTCTAAAAGCCATTGATTCCTTAAGGAAACAATTCTTTTACTTGCTCAAGGATACTGGACTGGTTGATAAGCAGATAGAAAATTGCAATTCAAGGAGCATTGATGAGCATCTTATGCGAGCAGTCATCTGTGCTGGCCTGTTCCCTGGATTGTGCTCTGTTGTGGTGAGTCATACCGCAAATTTGCTGTGTATTGCTCTTTATTCTCTTTGATTTTTCAGTTTTTTACATTCAAGAAACAGTTTCTATTCCTCGCCTAGTTCATGCTTCCAGCTTCTGTTTGTCATATAACCTGAAATTCCAATGAGCCAAATAGAATGAATGGTGCTTTAGGCTTTGTTCAAGAAATGGATTGGAGAAGTAGGGCATGGGTAGGTCAAGGAATAGAAGAGAAACAGTTATGAAGTGCTAGGGCCTTTCTATTAATTGGAACATAATCACAGGCTTTCAGTGCTAGTAATTAGTGAACCTTTTCTTGTTGAGATGGTATAATGTCTGCATCATATGATTTTGTTATGTAGAACAAAGAGAAGTCGATAACACTGAAAACAATGGAGGATGGCCAGGTGCTTCTGTACTCGGTAAGTTTCACATCTGTAGATTCCATGGTCTTCCTTGAAGGCACTGTTCTATCTACCCTGTTTTTAATTGAGGATACCACCACATTCAAATTTATAATCATTCATTTGTTTTTCTGAATGTATTTCACAACAGAATTCTGTGAATGCTGGGGTGCCCAAAATTCCATACCCTTGGTTAGTTTTCAATGAAAAAGTGAAAGTGAATTCAGTTTTTCTCCGTGATTCAACTGGTGTTTCTGATTCCGTGCTGCTTTTATTTGGAGGAAACATTGAGAGGGGTGGACTAGTAAGTTTTTTAATGGTTTTCTTGTTTGCTTCTCCTCCTCTTCTCTTTTTACATCCATTTTTATGCTTCCTTTTGCTGAAACTATTTATTTATTTTGATAGGATGGGCACCTAAAAATGTTGGGAGGATACTTGGAATTTTTTATGAAACCCACATTAGGAGATATGTATTTAAGCTTAAAACGTGAGCTTGAGGAACTGATTCAGAATAAAGTAAGTATTGTTTTTTTGTGCAAGTGTTCAAATTATTTGATGATTAGACACATTTAAGCTCTAGAGTTTTCTATCCACCCTGTCCTAATATTTGGGTGTTTGATGTTTTTTCGCTGCTGGCAGCTTCTAGATCCCAAGTTGGATATACAGTCCCACAACGAGCTTCTGATGGCAATAAGATTGCTGGTTTCAGAGGACCAATGTGAGGGTAGATTTGTATTTGGTCGACAGCTGCCAGCACCCTCAAAGAAGGCAGAAAAGGCCAAAAATGTTGCTGGTGATGGGGGTGACAATTCTAAGAATGAGCTTCAAACTTTACTTGCCAGAGCAGGGCATGAATCACCTGCTTATAAGACAAAACAACTGAAAAACAACCAGTTCCGTTCTACTGTTTTCTTTAACGGGCTGGACTTTGCTGGGCAGCCTTGCAGCAGTAAGAAACTTGCAGAAAAGGATGCAGCTGCTGCAGCTCTACTGTGGTTGAAGGGGGAGACACATTCATATTCCAGAAATACTGACCACTTCTCGGTGCTTCTGAAGAAGAGCAAGACCACAAATCAAAACAGAATCCCAGTTCGTGGTGGTAAATGGAATTAGGGTGCTGATAGAGAACTAAGTAATAAACTATCAATATCATTTACAGCAAGGAAGAACTAAAGCAATTTTTTGTGGACCCGCATGTTGGATTCAGATACTCCAGTTTTCAAATGGTAGCTGAAAGGAAACTCAGACTTCACTGCACCTCTTGTTTCTTAGAAAGGTGTGAGATATAAGATACTCCAAAGTCAGAAGGCTCCATTTCTACCCACCTGAGTGGAAGACACAATTTCTCTATGCACTGGTCCTTGTGCTTCAGTTCAAAGATCTCATCCATCCACATGTATTGCTGAATGAAAGGGCCACTGTCACTTCTATATCCGGCCACTGTCACTTCTATATCTAACTACTGTCAGTATAGTGAATGAATAGCATTATCATCCTTACCAAAATTACAACAAGTGAGGATTCATTTGTAAAACAAAATATTTACACTATTCATCTATTTATTTTCCATCAAATTTTGGTAACTGATGTCATAAATGGTAAAGGAAGGCCAACAGAAACCTTTGCCTACCTTCTAGCATTGGATGGTTTGGTCAACTTGCACAGCTTGGCGCATGGAAAAGCCCTGAGATCAATTAGCTTGTCAGAATTATTGTTCAGTCTTGTAGGTAATATACTTCTCATCCATTGTTGACCATGCCATATTAATGGTTAAAAGATAAATGTTTTCTATTCTTTGGTTCTGGATATAAAGATGTTTCCAAGCCTGACTTTACTGTCGATATTTTTGTTTTATTTGTTTCTTTGTTATTTGATCTCTGATCATGTTACATATATGTTGCTAGGACTTGATATCATGATCTTGTGATTTCATTTTACAGTTTCTTATTTGCTTGGATTGTCAAAAATATTTGGAATAGTTTTGTTTCGTGCTAATTAAGGGATAAAATTTCCACTTTTCAAATTAAAATGTTAAGAATAGAATGTTACGTGGATTTGCTATATCTTAATACCTGTGCCATTCATTTTAAAAAATAAAATCATGCTAAGCTGCAGTCACGTTGACACCTGATAATGAATTCAATTAAAGCAACCATTCTTGGCTATTACAGGACAAATAGCCAATGAACGAAAACTAAGAGAGCAAGCCAGGCCTGCCCTTATGTATGTGACTATATCCTATACTTGATTGCTCTTGAGGCTGTAGTAGAAGTCTCAACACTCTTGTCTGCAAGAATGTTGCTGTGTTGGTAGTTGCTACTACATATAGCCTCGCGCTTTGCTGGAGCTCACTAGGTATCAATTGCATAGTTTAGAGCTTTCTTTTCCACACAGTTCACCCCGAACAATCTCATCACTCTCTTTTTCTCCTGTAATCTGTAGAAGATGGTGTAAGTTTTTTAATGACTTGCTGTGGTTACAGTCCTGGAACAAAACTGATGCTAGTGAATCTCCATTGTCAACGTTATTACTTTCTTGATGTCTTTCTTCAGAACACTCTTCTTCAGGTTCGCATAGTGATTGAACCACGTCTGAACGACTGCCACATTGTCTTCTACACTCGAAAGCTATCCTGGTTAGCTGGTAGTTCTCCAAAAACTTGTGAGAGATGGTCCGTTTAGGAAGCGAGACACTAGAATTCTCTTGTTTGGCTATCCAAATTTTGTATTGAGAATGGTTAGCCAGGGAAGTTATATGTGTTTACATCCAACATTCAATTTACGTAGAAACATTGTTCACATGTTGATTCATATCCAACTCACTTCTCTTGGGTTACAGGGACAACAGGCAAAGTTGTCAGCATATTTCTGCGCCTGGATTGAGGTTAAAATTATCACCATTTCTGTTGGTTGATTGTGCATATAATGTTCTTTTGATCGTGAAATTGTATAAGTATGATCACGAAAACAATATTTTTTTGGTTGGTGGAGCCAAAGTCTGTTATTGATATAGAAGGCACTATTATAGAAGATCACCTTCAAGTTGTTGGTTGTAAATTTGGCATTCGTGTTTGGATTCGTGGTAAGGGCCAAGAGTTTGCATGATTTTCCAAAATTGGATGCTACGTCTGCAATGCCCTTTCAAAGTGATATTTAACTTCAAGGCAGCAAAAGTTTGCATAAGAAAAAAAAACAAGACAAGAAAAGCCTGATTGTGCCAGAGTACCTCGCATTGCACTCCAATCATTGAATATGCTTGAGCTGTGTTTCATATACAGTGATCACAAACACAGCTCAAGCATATTCAAAGATTGGAGTTTAATGCTAGGCACTCTAGCTCAAGCATATGCTAATATCCTTGGATAGTTTGCTAGGCAGAAGCCAAACCCAAGTCGATGACAGACAGCAGCAGCTGCTTCCAAGGAGCAAGACCCAGTTGATGACAGTGTGTTCGGCACAAGCCCAACACTTGGCACCTCTGTTTTCTCTCTCTCTAAAATTACAGTGATACACACACACACACACACACACATATTTATATATATATATATGTGTTACTGTACCCCAAAACCTTTTGAGATTTATTCATTTTTCTTCTTAAAGATTTAACTAAAAATTACCGAACATTGTGAATTTTTCTGTCCATCTATCCCCTGAACAAACCGAAAAAACCACCTATTGGGATGACTCGAGTGTATGTAATAGACAGAACATGTTTTTTTTTCTTTTTGAAGAATAAGTTTCTTCCTTTCATTTTTAGATTGGAATATTTGTTTATTAAACAAAACACACAACATATTATGGTCCGACCCGAGCTTTCCTATGTATATTGTTCCTATGGAAAAAGATGTAAACGGTATCTATGCACGATTTGTTAAAATTGCTACTCTTAAAGGGCAGATCCGATGGTTAAGAAAGTTTATTCTATCTATTGATTTTTTTTTTCCATCCCCACAACGTACTATGTAGATTTATAAGCTGTGCCTTTAAAATCATTTGGAAAGAAAAATTAACTTTGATTAAGCTACAAACCAGTATAAAAATATACCTGATGACAATCGACAGAAACTTCCTTTTTATAAGTTAAATGCATGAAAAATACTACAAAGTGTTTCCCTATGTTTTCATCATCCAAGACAATAAAATTATTGTTGTTATTTTTTTTTCTTTTTCTTTCTTTTATACTGCAAACCCCGTGGTTCTTTAGCGAACATATTCTGTTAATGAAGGAAAACCGAAAGTACCAAAAGAATTTAATGAAGTTAATAGATACAGCAGGATAAAAAATTCCCCAATGCTAGTGTTTTTGACTTAATAATTTATAGCTTAGATTACATGAGCTTTATGGATTATCAAACTCTTTAACCATTAACTAAATCTAAAATAATGTGAGTTTGACAAATTATTTTAATTAATAATTTTAGATTTAATTATTTGTTAAACCCAAGATAATATAGATTTGATAGATAACCTATACCGAAAATAATATAGGTCTAATAAATTTTTAAACCCTTTGAGCTTAGCTAATAATTTATGCATGCAAATAAATTGCTTATTGTATTTCATGTTAATGTGTTAATGGAATGAAAAAGTGAAAAACTATTCTTATATAACTAGAATATTATTATTAAGCACATGCACTTCACTAGAGACTAGAGACAATTGAAGAAGCTAGAGTTTTTATGATAGAAAAATTAGTTACTTAGTTACTCTTCCTTACTCTGAAGTTTTGTCTGGCATTAAAAAGTATGATGAGTGAGAAAGTATCAACTAACTTTTGTTTCATTTCTTATAAATGATGTAATTGATGAAGTCATGAAAAACATTCAAACAACGTATGGATTTTTCATGGCTTTATCATGGGCTGATGGTGGCTTGAATATCTATTTTCATGAGCTTATGTTGTTATTGAAAAACCAATCTCTTATAAGAATATGAGATAATTTAATGCTTAAGTTAATAAATCTAAGAACATAAAATAATGTATAAAAAAATAAAAAAAAAATAAAGTTACTGTAAATTCATATTTAGGTGTAAATTGTGTCTCAAGGACTTAAAACTTATATGCTTGCATGGCATGGCCATGGTTGTTAATAGTCATAATTTGTAGGTTGAACTTTTAATAACTAAGAATATCTTTATATCAAAGTTTTTAAACCTGGCTCGATGACTGACTCGATTTAAGGTCAAGTTTCAGGTTTTGATCGGGTCACTTGAGTCAATTCTGATTTAAAAAAAAAATTAAAACGATGTCATTTTAGTAAGAAAAAAAAGTCAATGAGTTATAACTGGGTTCTTGACTGGGTCAACTAAGTCATACCAGATTTTGAATTCTTTTATTTTTTCTTAAACCCAGCCTGATTCTAGTTCCAAGTTGACTGAGTTTCAGATTGACCTGTCGGACTGAGCTGAGTTTCAAAACTATGCTCTATATGATTATTAATGCTTTGGGTTTTGTGTGGCTAGAACTTGTGTATGTGTGGCATGCACCACTGAATGATTGGTTATCTTTGTGTGGCTAAGACATAAATTGAATTTTGTATGATAAGCAAGTATATTTATACATCAACATCTTGATCTTTTTTTTTTTTGTTATGAAGGAGAGGGAGAGTATTATTGATGGAGAAATTGATTGCGACAATTAGCTAATCATGCTAGCTATGTTAGTTATTGTGCAATGCCATGATTGATGTGCCATGGACTATATAGATAAAAAAATATTGGTGATAAGCAGTATTAATGACGCAAAATAACGATGCATACTCTACATAAAAAAAATTATGTGTGCATAGAAAAAATTATTTACATGAAGAATTTGTATGTATGGCTTATACTAAACTAAAAAAAAACATATAAGGATATATTAGGGCAAGATCGGTCAGATTAGGTTTAGTGTTGGGATGAAAATCCCAGTCATTTAGGCTAAAAAAATTCTAGTTATTTGAATTAGAATCAAATAATGAAAACATTTATTTTTTATTTTAGGTATTATTAGGAGGGTTTTAACATCATTGTAGAGCAATGTTATGGTTCTATTATGAATCTCTTATAATTGAATAGCCATGTAAGAATATTTATGGATTGATGGACAAAGTTAAGTCTAAGAAAAGACTTGGATTATATATAATAATAGATGTTTGGATTATATATAATAATATATCTGATGAAAGATCCATAACTTTCAATCTGATCTGATGATTATATCACTCTTAAATTTAATTAAAAGATTTTACAAATTTAGTTATGTAAAGATTAACTCAATGTAACCGGATGAGGTCTAGAAGACCTCTAAATGAGGTTAGAAAGTGTTATTTAAGCTAGTTTTGTTTTTTTTTTTTGGATTTTCTAGTTTATCAAAGTTGATTTTTAAGTTTACTTATGAAGTTATAAACTTATTCAAGAGATAAATTACTTGGAAAAATAATAATAATAAAATTTAAAATTAAGTTTTTTTACGGGTCGATCCTGTTTAACATAATTATGTTTTGCTTATTCTTAGTGTTTTTCTTGTTTGTGTCATGAGCCTTTAGTAAATAGAGTAATTCAAAATAAATCACATAATTGTTTTCTAAATAGTCAGTATCATTACCA
>NW_011501610.1:0-10529 GCF_000495115.2 Populus euphratica
AAAAAATTAAAAAAATATAATTTTAATACATTTTAAAATGAAAACTACTTAAAAAAAATTATATTTCCCCTGAAGTCCACAGAGTTATTCTTCTTAATATCTAAATCATAATAATCCTCTAAGCTAAGGTTTAGATTTGCCTATAACATAAAATAAATACAAAAAAAAAAAAACAAACTTAGTCTGATAATTATTTACTATTCAGGGAAAAAAAACTCTAATGACAATAATTTCTATGTAATGGGAAAAAATTAACCCAATTATGCAGCTTCAAATTCCTTTAAATCATATAACAAATAATATTGCCATCATACGTGGATGTTGTCATTTACACGTCAGAGTCAACGCCAGCGCATGGGTACCGTACGACCGCATTCTAATCCGTATCTATAATTGTGACAGAAAATAAAAAACAAGAAACTAAAATTAATTACCACGCAACTTGGCCACTGGGCCGACATCGACAGCCCTCTTCTTTGTCTTGTGTCTCATTTGTCTTAATTAACAATCTGATTTTGCACAGCCTTCGTTCCACATGCCCACGTACAGCATGTTACATGTTTGACTTGTGAGGCAGTGGTTGGTGGGTTACTTGTTATTTTTTAAAATATTTTTTAATTAAAAATATTTAAAAATAATATTTTTATATTTTTTAAAAATTATTTCCATCATTAATATATTAAAACAAGTTTGAATACAGAAAAATATAAAATCATAAAACCTAGTTTCAACAGCAGAAACAAAGGGCCACTGAACAAGCGGCTACTAAGTACACTTCTCCACGTTGGTTGATTTATAAAGTTGATTTAGCATTTAGTTTTCTTATTCTAAAAAGAAATTTAAATTGGAAGGAATTTTTGTGCCATAACCAATATTCAATCTTGACATTCATCATCTTGATTCTTGGGATCTCAATATCTTATTCTTATTCTGTGTGTAATGTGTGTGTGTGTAACAAGTTCAATATTTCAAATTACCGATCCTACATGACTTGCAGATGCACAATTTTCATTAGTAATTTATCTTTTTAAGGCTGATTTTGGAATCAAATATGCAGAGCCTCGAAGAATTCTCTAAAGTTTGTATCAATATATAGTAAATATAAAGTTATTGGTATATCGTAGTGATGCTCTATTACCATGTAGTTAAGAGGATGAAGATAAATATCTACAGGGGTGGAGTTTGGCTTGGGATGATTAATCAAGGGCCATCTGCAGCTTCTAACAAAAGAGTACTTTGAGAGAGATTTCTTACATGCTAATGACATGGCAGATGGTGCCATTTGAGAAGGTGCAGTTGCAGGATACGGCGTTTTCATTCCCTTTCACCGGATTTGGATCAACCCAACCCCATTGACCACCACAAGGATCAGCACTGAAATTCCAATTTGTCTTGCCTATTGTCTTTGCTATGTCACGCAGAGCTTCAACTGTAACAATTTAAATATATATAGTACAAGGTTCATTATTTTCCAGAATAATGATATATAATTAAATTATTGAAGAGCTTCATCTCCATATCTATGATTGTTGGGAAACAACCGAGATGATATAAAACAAGAAAACTCCAAAATCACTGATCCAATCTTGCCTGGAACATACCTTCATCGTCGGGTAAACGAGTAGCCCCAGAAGCAAATGCTGCGAGACTAAAGGCAACGAGTGAAGCAAAAAGAAGCCTCGAGAAGGACATGATAATTGTTAAGGAGCTGGACGTATTAACGTCTTCGCATTCGAGAGAGAGTATACAGTGGACAGAATTGTGATACAGTATATCGGGAGTTGGAATCTTGTGTGAAAGAAAGGAAGGAGTACGGAAACAAAGAAAGACAGAGGCTTGCTTTAAGCGAGAAGTGACAGAAACCAAGTCAACTATCTATGGTTCATGCTATTTTTTTTTTTTTTTATAAAGTAAATTTGAGCTCTAATAATTTAAATTTATATCATTATTATATATAATAGGAGAATTACTTTCATTGTGTAACCCAAACTTGACGAGTTGCCATATAAGTTAAAAAGAAAAAATATGCACAAAATAATTGAATTATAAATATATTAACAAATTGACATAATTGAAGTATTAAATTTCTGGATAATGAGAATGACCAGCTTATATATACTTCACTACTATCATCTAAAACTTTGGATTGAATTGGTGGTTTAGTAACATGTTTTTATCCTTTGTATATTACACTTCCTCTTGTCGGTGGCTCTGAAGAAATTCAAAGTGCCCTTGTTAAGAAAACGTTTTATTACAAAATTACAATTTGAGGTGGTTTTGAGACTTCGAACATTGCATAAAAACTCTGTAAGAGATGAAGTAATCAGCTATGATTCAGCCCATTGAATTGAATTTTTTGAATATGTTTAATGGAATTTGATTAAAGACAATACCTTTAATTTGACTTAGTGTGTGAACATTATTCCTTTTTTTTTTTCTTATTTGGGCTATTAATTGTTTGCAATATGGTCCTTCAAAGCTTTTGTTGGAGGGCCTAAGTATTTGTTTATTAGCCTTTTGTTTTTAAAATATTTTTTAAAATTGTTTTTTTACTTGAAAATATATTAATTTGATATATTTTTAGATTTTTTTTATTATTTTGATGTATTAATATTAAAAATTAAAAATTATTATAAAAATATACTATTTTAATACAACGTTACCAAATACATAATAAGAGCATTCACATTCGTGCTCTTTGTTGGAACTCCTTAATCATAATTGCTAGTATTAGATAAGTAGTTGACACTATACCGCAGGCAATCTTCCAATAAATTACTGTGGTTATGGATAAATAGTCAATTACACAATTCGCAAAATCAAACAATAGTGCATTAAGTGTGATAATGCAATCCAAATTACATTACGTGCATGAAAAATCATGTAGATGCCATAGAAATGCGTAAGCAACTGTAGTCAAGGTAGAGGGCAAGTGTTAAAGTGTTCAAAAAGAAAAAAATGGCATACCATGGAAATATATAAACAAACCATAGAACTAAAAAGTTAATCTTAGAAAAAATAAAAAGAGATAAATTCAGCACCCTCCATAATAGAAAAGCTTTTCAAAGAGTTTAGGTTGTGCAAGCCATTAATTCCCTTTCAAAAGCCATACAAATTCATTAAACATATCCAGCTAGAGATAGAAGAATTCAAAGGATGAAGAACACAACGAAGCAGGCTCAGCACCAATTAAGTCAGGTGGCGTGTGAGACAAAAGAGAAAAAAGTGAAACAAAAGATTTCATGGTCTCCTTTCTAGACAATTACACTGAAATTAACAAATAATTCTCTTCTTTATACCAGCAAACAGATTAATTAGCAACCAAAACTTCAAAGGTAGGGTAAAATACAAGGCATGTTATTTTTACTATTGGTCTAAGGATGTTGCTTTGACTAATAATCGATAGGAACTGAAAATTAAATTAATTTAGGATTCACAATAATTTGTCTCCTGCTTTGCTTTTGATTGTGTCAAAGAGAAACTGGAAATGTAATATTTGTATTTCAATAGAACAAAATAAAAATTGAGCACGCTAGCTGGATCAGCTTTCACGGATGAGTTGAAAATAAAGAGCCAGGATTACAAAAAGACAGTAGTGTAGCAATAAAATTTAACACCCATTGACATGAAAAGAAGAGAAGCAGTCTAGCCCAATCTCAAGAGAAACTTCTGACTACAAATCAACAATGTAACCACAAACCACGAATCTAAGAATATATATATATATATATATATATATAGCAACTTTTTCTTTTTTTTTTGTTAAAAAAAACCTTACCTTTTAAAAAGTATATTTTATAAATTTAAATGAGTAAGTAAAACCCTAACTGTCCTAACTTTTTATAAAAAATATATGTTCTGATTCAAGATCAATTTATTATATAAATTTCAAGTTTTTTATTATCATATTATATTTATTGAGAATTATATATATAACAACTTAAATCTTAAAAAAGAATGTGAATGAACATTCAGGTATACTTGTTCAAACTCTCCAAGCCCTCCCTACAAGGGAAAAAAAAAAGGTACTTGAGAAAGCTCTAAAATATTTTGAAGGATGACTCTTGCAGCTTGCATAATGAGAACAAACAGCACACTTTGTTTTTGCCACGTAACACTTGGAGGTGAAAATCGCCTCATCAGAGCCCCTGATATGTTTAAGTCCTTTAAATAGTTAATGGGGGCATATGAAAGGTTAAGAGGAGTAGTAGATCAGATCATGAGAAAGACGGGTTGATTGTTACAAGAGGCAAAGTCATCACCGACAGATTATGTCCGTCAGGTTTTCTTTTGTTGGTGATTTAATATTTTATTGCTATATCGGTAGACAAAAAAAAAAAGATTCTCGCTTGAAATATACTGACAAATTTATATTATTGGTGATATTGTGATTTATTGACGGATGCTAATCATTGATAAAGCTGTTGGTAAGTGTATGAAATATTGACCGAATATATTTGTTTGTAAATTCATCAGTAAGTGTGGCAACTACTGTTAAATGTCAATGGAGTAATTTCGTTGGTAAGTCAGTGAGTGTTTAAAATACCGACCGAATGAATCCATCGGTAAAATCCTTGATAATTGTTTTTTTCTAAATTTGTTTTTAAAATATTATTTAGGGTATATAATATAAAACTATATAAATTAATTGTAATACAATCCAATTATGCAAATAAAATTTATATTAAACAAAAAAAATTAAATAATATTCATTACAAACTGAATATGTTTCAAAAAAAATATTAAATGAAGTTTTAAAGGTAAATAATGTTTATTACAAATTAATATCAAGGTGGAGCTGGATGAGGAGGAGGAGATCCTGGAGGAGGCTGGTGGTTATACGGCAAAAAAGGATTAGGCGCATATGTTACACTATTTGCCATGTTTATAACCATTTCGCGAAGCTGTTCATAAGCTGCTTTTTGTTGTTCATACTCTACTTTTTGTTGTGCTTGAGATGCTTTGAGTTGCGTGTACTCCGCTGATAGGTGGTCATATTTCTCGGTCAGCGGAGCCGTGTGTTGCTGCAAGGCCTCGAACTCCTTAGATTTGAAGCTTAATATTGATTGGGAGCTCCCAACGGTTGAAACACTACGAGTTGACCACAAGTTGCTGGCCATAGTGTTAGAGAACCCGTAAATCTGATTTTTATCAGGTCCACCTGACGAGCCAACCTCCATCCATAAATCCAGATTGAATTCCGGATGGTTCAAAATATTATCCATGTATCTCTCCCTCAACCAATTATTATAAGTCTCCTAGAAATAAAAAATAAAAAGTAATCATCATATTCAATTCAATAAACATAATAACTTAGAAAATAAAATGGTTGAACAAATATACCACAAAATGTTAAGCATGGTTATCAACGAACTATTGCACCCCCTTCTGGCAGTCTTAACTCCGTATGTGCGTCTTCACAAACAGTTCCATCAGGCTCGGCTCACGTCTAAGAGACGCTGCCTATAATGAAAAAAGATATATTAACAACAACTGAATTTAACAATATATTTCATTTAAATTGATCTTACCATCCGTTTCACATGTGCAACAAATGGAACAGAGCTACCAGTGTGCATTGACACCCCGCCATGAATTGATCAATTCCAGTTGCCAGCACTAGACTGTGAGTGTCGTGGGAACCGCTCAGACATCACATGCTCAATATAGTGCAACCATACATCTTTCGAGATGTATATCGGTTTGAAATCCCTCCAAACCGCAACATCATTCCAGCCTTAAAAACCCCTATCCCTCGCGGCTTTTATTTCCTTTTTTTGTGCTTCATATCAAAAATCAAGTAACCTACTTCACGCAATCAAAAATTACATTTCAAAAGATAAATTTTTGTCTAAAAAAAATCTTATATTGTTTTCAATCTTACCTAGTTGCTGCATGATTTTCCCACACCCTCCTCACAACAGTGTTATACTCACTGTCCCAGTAGAATTTGTACTGTGTATAAATGAACAAGTTTCAATAAAAATAATAACTTATTTACAATTATATTAATAAGTTGAAAATTATAAATTAATACCAACCTCAAACCTATTAAACCATGCATTGATTTGAAGCATCCATTCAGGATGGTTGGATATCTGACTCTATTGAAACAATGGAATCTCCATCGATGATTGAAACGTCGATGATATTACTCGGGCGACTTCAATTTTTGTGAACCTAAAAATAAATAAAATAAATTCAATAGTGATTATTTCATAAATTATGTTGTAATTTAAAAACAAAAACTAAAACCTTAACAAACTTACATTGAAAGGTCATCCTTCCACTATGCCTCGTACTAGCAGGTAAATTGATTCTGCTGTGACGGCACGCCACCTCTACGCTATGAAGTAGTGTTGGAAGAGGCAACATCAGTTAACGGTGCAAGTGGTGTAGGTGCCTCTTCTTGAGAGGCACCTAAAGAAATATCATCATCTCTGCTAGACGAACTAGTTGCGACCATACATGAGTGACCAACTTTGGTTTTCGTTCTACGCATCTACACAATTTTATATAAATAATTATATAATTAAATTTAAATGTTAAAAAAAAATTCGACAGCACCTCCCCTATACTCCTACTACCCAAATCCACAAACCTGCACATATTAACAATAGCCACAACCAATTTACCCAATCTATACTAATTATTCCAACATATTCAATTACTAATCCTAAAGTAAATTCAACATTAAAAATTACAATTCAACAAATTATTTAATAATTATGCCAATTCAACAAAACAATAAATTAAAAAAAAAACTATAGAATAACAATCAAAATAAATGGAAAAAATTAAACCCAAATCATGCAATAATAAATTAAAATTAATAATTATTCCAACATATTCAATTACTAATCTTAAGGTAAATTCAACATTAAGAATTACAATTCAACAAATTATTCAATAATTATGCCAATACAACAAAATAATAAATTAAAAAAAAACCATTAAAGTAAATTCTATGGTAAATTTAACATTAACAATAAATATTCAACAAATTAACTAATACTAATTATGCCAATGCAACAATAAAAAATATTCAATAAATTCAAAAAAAAAACTATAGACTTTAGCAATGAATTATGCAAAAAAAAAAAAAACTATAGACTTTATATACATTACAAAAAATACACAAAAACAAAAAACATAAAAAAAAATTAGCAAAAAAAAAACCATTAAAGTAAAATGAAATAGAAGAAACACTAACCTTTTAAACTGATGGAGATTCATGACAAAAAATGCTTCAGATCGTTGGTGAAGAACATAGAGGAGCGTAGAGAGGAAAAGAATGGTGAAAAACTGAGGAGAAGAAAAAATGAACTGAAGAGGCGGTCGGGGGACACTTATATGCTAGTTTTATTGACGGATACAAAATTAATTATTATTTTAATTTATTCTGTTGATGATGTGTTAAAAATCCGTTGGTAAATTTTGAATTTCGCACCAAATTTTTTAATGTCCCTCCATATTTTTCACAGTTTGTCGGTAAATCTGTTGGCAATATGATGCGGTCAGAGATGCATTTAATGCACAACACTTTGAAATGTGCGCAGTCCGTTGGTAAGTTTGTTGGTAAAATTGATCTGCCACTAACGTCTTGACGGATATAAATCCATTGGTGTTGTCGTCGGTGATGTGGTGACATTTCAAGTAATTATTTTCAAACTCTCTATGAAATGCCGACGGACTTAATGTTGTCTGTGTTGCCGTCGGTGATGTGGTTGCATTTCAAGTAATTATTTTCGAACTCTCTATGAAATGCCGACAGACTTAATGATGTTTGTGTTGCTGTTGGTGATGTGGTGTCATTTCAAGTAATTATTTTCAAACTCTCTGTGAAATATCGACGAACTTAATGTCATCTGTGTTGCCGTTGGTGATGTGATGGCATTTCAAGTAATTATTTTCGAACTCTTTGTGAAATGCCGACGGACATAATGTCGTCAGTTATGTGGTGGCATTTCAAGTAATTATTTTATGTTACAAAATATATCATCCATGATCAATAATTATTTCAAGTAATTATTTCAAGTAATAAATATTTTATGTTTCAAAATATATCATCCATAATCTAAATTACATGAAAAAAGGGTTTTACATAGGGCTTCATTTTGGTAGTTAGTCAGAATTTTCTTCTTCATCGTTATCAATTGAATTGTCATCACTTTCATTGCAATCTTCAATATGAATATCATCTTTTTCATCGACATTTGCTTGTTCGCTAGAGCTCAAAACAAAATTCAACTCCTCTGCGTCAACATCAACAAGACTATCATCGAAAACATGAAAATTTGAATTTTCTTCCAATTCAATTGAAGGAGGAACTCGATACGTTCAACCACCTCACTAACTTGAAAGACTTCATCTCGCATACTTGTTTCTTCGTTCTCATCCTGAACAACCTCGACACGACCCTAGGGTTTCATTTTTAAAACGGAAAACCAATCCACTCTTGATCGATCCTTTCTAAATGAAGGGGTGTATATGTAATAAACTTGTTGACATTGCTTTGTGAAAACAAAGACATCGTTTATGTTGCGGACTCTAGCTTTTGAGTTGATTTCGACCAGACCATAGTGCGAATCAACTCTGATTCCTCTATCAGTCGTGTCATACCAATAACATTTGAATAAAAACACTCTATTCTGCTCGTTATGATATTACAGTTCGACGACCTCTTCTAATCTACCATAGTAATCAACTTTAACTCACTACTAGTGAATCCCTTAACACAAATATCGTTGTTGTATGTCTTTCTTCCTTGCCCGTATTCTTCAGTATGGAAAACATATCCATTGACAAGATACCCATTGTAGCACTTACATTTTCTTTCAGGCTAGGGGCTCAGTGAAGACAATGACTGAGGTGCACTTCTTCCCATTTGATAAACCTTGAATGTTGTACATCAATAAACAGTAAATGAACGAGAATCTCGTAATGACATGCATACATACAGTAATTTTGCAAGTTAGAATGAGTTTGTGATAGTGCTTACATGTTTTCTGAACAACGTAGAAAATTGCTCATCTTGTAATTAAACAATTTGAGATTCGGTCAGCTGTGAGTTATTGGACAGCAAATATTATCGATGTTGCCTGCAAGTGATAATAAGTGTGTGATATTACAATATATAATTAACATTATATTACTAACAAAGTTAATTAGTATAAACTTACTGAATAAAAGGTCTTAGCTTATCACAGTTAAATAGAACATAGTTGTGTGCTTGTTTGAACTCTATTTCTGACAAATATCTTCCTCTTACGACATTTGTAGGCGTGGGTCCTCTAGTGTTAAAAAATATTGACAAGTTCCCACTGGAAGGCACTTCACTGTTATCATCATGCTGGGGAACGCGATTGATTCTTGTTCTCAGATGAGGTTCGAAATAGTACGAGATAAATGTTGAGATCTCCTCAACAATATAGGCCTCACATATCGAAGCCTCAACATACGCCTTGTTCTTAACCTTTTTCTTGAGATTAAACAAGTACCTGCATTGAAATATTAATCAAGTATTTTCAATTAAGAAAAACATATAAAATACTTTTATATATGAATTACATTGCAACTGTAATATCTAACTATTTGAATGGATACATCCATCTATATTAGACCGGTCCTCTAGCTTTTTCCTCGAACGGTAGATGTATAGGGAGATGCTCCATTGAGTCAAAAAATGATGAAGGGAATATCATCTCAAGTTTGCATAGTGTTTCGCTGATATTCGTTTGAAGCCTCTCAATGTGATCAACATTCAACTTGTTGGAGCATATATCTCTGAAGAAATGACTGATCTCCGTGAGTGTATCCCATATTCCCTTTGGCAATAAATCACAAAAAGCTAATGAGATAAGTGTTTGCATAAACACGTGAAAGTCATGACTCTTCATTCCATAAAATCTGCAGTCCTTTATATTAACCAGTCGTGATATGTTTGAAGCATGTCCATCCAGAAAACATAGACTCTTAAGCCATTTGTAGACTAGTAGTTGTGCATTTTTCTCTAACACAAAACTTGTTCTTGGTTTTGTGACTCGTGACTTATCATAAACCAACTCCATATTTTTACGGTTACAATATAAAGCTATATCCAATCTAGTTTTGATGTTGTCCTTTGTCTTCCCCTTCATATCCATGATGGTGTTGAAAATGTTCTCAAGCATGTTCTTTTCAATGTGCATGACATCAAGGTTATGGTAGAGCAGATTGGTCTTCCAATAAAAAAGCTCTCAAAAGATACTTTGCTTCACCCAATTATGGGTCAAACCAAAACCAAGAAACTTTTTCTTACCTGATTGAAGGCCAAACACAATGTTACCGTACTCTAAGATAACATCATGCAATTCTTCACTAGAAAGATGCGGGGATGCAACATCTTTTTCAACTTTGCCAACAAAGATATCTTTTCTGTTATTTCTGTACCTATGATTAGGTGACAAGAAGTGACGGTGACAGTCAAAAAAAGAAGTTTTACGTCCATTTGCTAGCGTGTCTTGTTGTTTTCCATGCAGTATGGACAT
>NW_011501610.1:15251-37502 GCF_000495115.2 Populus euphratica
GGTAATTTTTTTTTTTTAGGCGGTAAAACCAGCCCATTGATTTTTTTTATATGATTTTTTTTTAGTTTTCCAATAATCAAATCTAAATTTGTTACCTTTGCTTGCTAGCTCCCCGGCAACGGCGCCAAAATTGCTTGACCGCTTTTTATGATCGGCTTGTTTTAACTCGCAAGTGCACGAGTGTGCGATGTAGCAATTAACTCGGTAAGATCGAGGTCATATCCACAGAGAGCTAGATCTGGAAATTAAGCTAAGTAACAAAAAAAAACTCAAGAGAAATTAAATTAACAATAACTTGGTTGAAAATAATTGATGGATTTGTTTTTAAAGATAAAAAAAAAATGTAAATAGATTTTAAATGACAAGAAAAGTAAGTCTTGGTCCAAATCAATTTTAATGGTGATGTATTGGTGATTTCTTCAACATATATAAGATAACTCAACCTAATATCAATGATGGTGATATTAGATCAGAAGATATTACAATGAAGATTAGAAAGATGAAGATTGATTATTGCTTAAGAATGAACAAGTACTTTCATATTAAGTAAGACATTGAATCAAGCAATCTCTATACCAAAACTAAAGTTTGTGCATAAAAATTCAAGATTATAACATTACCTAAATGATTTCTAAAATTTCTTTACAATAATAAATCATTCATGAAGAAAATAAGAAGATAAACATTAAGATTCATTCATATCCTAAAGAACTCACCTCAATCACCATTATCCTTGATTTGGATCCAAGAAAGAGTTTAGCCAACCATGATTATATATAAGAACACTTCAATAAACATGAAAGAACTTGAATCCAACTGAAAAAATAAGTTTTACAAACTAAAGAACCGAAATCTATAAAGAAGAACACAATACAATTTCAGAAAAAATTCGGACACAAATCTGACTCTAACTTTGGACAGCAATTCGACCCTCTTAGAAGCTTTTTTTGGAGAAGTCTATTAGAGACATATTTATAGGCAATTCTGTCACCTTTCCAGATCATTAAAGAACAGCTCATTTGGACACCTGAGTCAAAAGTTATGGGCAAAACACCGAAAGGTGTTCTGAAAAATCAAATCAAGACAGCTTTACAACTACTTTGGTGCACGTTTTTCTTCCTCATTTATGAGGTGTCTCCTTCTTCTTTTTGACCCAAAATAATGTTAAAATATCCCCTCCAGCTTTCCATCCATGTGCTTGCCTTCTTGGATCAATGGATTACCCAAAATAAATCAATTGTTATTTGTTGTGTGGACATGTAAGATCATGGATTGTGTTTGGGTTGATTTGGGGTTGATTTAGGGCTGATTTGGGGCTGATTTTTGGGCTGAATTTGAGCATCAAATAAGTATACAAATGTACTTATTATTTGGGCTAAGATTGACATTGAAACCTTGAGTGTTTAATGGTTGAAGTTTGCACACAACATAAGGCAAGTTTGGGCTTGAAATAAATCATATGATATTCTTTTCTAGAATTGGAATAGAATTGATTTTTGGGACAAATTTGGAGCACTTGTTTGAACCAAGATTTGCTTCAATCTTCAACTAAATGTCTCTTCAATTCTTTGTTCTGAATTCCGACGTTGAATTTTCTGAATTAATTCATTTAAGCTCCAAAAACCTATCAAAACATTAAAACAAACTTCATTACTAAAAAACACATCACTTATTATAAAAACAACCAAATAAAAACAATATATACATATGTAAAATAAGAGACTTAATGACACTTTTGATGCACAATCAATAGTCAACATCAAAGTCGCCCTCATAAGGAAATTTTGTTTACTCGACATATCATAAGTCAGAGCTCTAGAGTACCACAACTGTGCCAACTCATTAATCAACGGTCGAAGACAAACATCTATATTCCATCTAGGGCTGCTTGGATCGAGTATTACAGTAGATAAAAACATGAACTCCAGCCTCATACACTGTGAGTATGACTAGCCAACAAGAATAAGGAGTAACAAATGACCCAAATGGGTTGAATCCGTCTGTACACAACCCAAGATGCACATTCCTTGATTTAACTGAAAAGTGAAGATGAACATTGTTAAATCGTTTCCATGCTTCGTCATCAGAAGGATGAACCATCACTCCATCAACTGCATGGTGTGCTTGGTGCCATGTCATGTGCTCAGCAGTCCTTGGTGACATGAATAACCTCTGCAGTCTAGTTGTGATCGAGAACTATCTAAGTTTTTTATATGCCCCCACAGTCTTTCCCCTGCCAGTTCTAGGTTTGTAACGGGAATGTTCGCATGTCATGCACTCAGTCATCTCAACACTTTCAAGGTAGTATAACATGCAGAAGTTAGAGCACATGTCAATTTTCTGGTATCCTAAACCGAGGGGTTTCATCATGGACTTTGCAGCATAGAAGTTCTCTTTCAACTTGTTCTTTTCAGGTAAAATGCTTCTTGCCCATCCAATAATCTTGTCATTCCTAACCTTACTTAACTCGTGCTGTGACTTGATGGTGAACACCTGTGCTACGGCCGGTAATTTACTGTGGTTCGTCAGAATCTTTCAACAAATCGAAAAACCTAGTTGCATCCATATTAGGTTCTTCTTTTATGATTGGACATTGACTAACATTACTTTGATTCATTCTCATTGCATCCATAACCATGTTTCTATAAGGATTAGTGTTGTCATTCTCGTTGCTAGCACTAAAAGTAGACCCAACCACCATTTCTTCCATTCTCCTCTCACTAACATATACTTCTCCATATGCATACCAACACTGATAATTCTCCATAAACCCTTTGTGTAGAAGATGTATCATTACAACATCTGGATGCAAATACTTTTTATTATGACAATTTCTGCATGAACACCTAATACCACCTTTAGTAAAAAATTTAGAAATAGATGTTGTGAAATTAATAAAACCTTGAACCTCATTACAATAATCCATCCTTCACAATACTTGGGGTGAATCTTGATACATCCATGAACGATCATTCATGATTTATATCGAACCTCTATAAAATTATGATGACATAATGTATTAATTAACTAAGTTAGGTAAATAAACTTGCAAAAATATTACTTTACCTCTAGATTACCAATCACAACTTCTCATAAATATTAAATATTCATTATCATTATCATTATCATTTATCAACGTTCATATAAATTAAAATATATAAATTTATAGAAATTACCACTCCGCAATACCATTGACAAAAGTTTAAACGGACCCAATAAGTAAGTTATTAATTATTTCAAAACAACACATGTATTTCGGTAGTTCCATAAAGTTTTAACAATTTACAAACAAATACAATCCTACAAAATCTAAAACAAACCAAAATAGGTATAAAATTATACATTCATATACTACAAGTTTGTTTGACAAATAACAATAAAACATGTACATTTACTAACAAAATACATATACTAAAAAAACAATAAAATTGACATTTAATTAAATGTTAAGATTTAAAAAGAAAGAATTACTTACAAAAATTGACAAAAATCCATCAGTAAATCAGAACACGAATGCTATGACCACAAAACTTCAAGAAATATAATTTGTTGTGCTGACATGAGGGAGATTTTTGTTTGGGGGGGTAAGGGGCTACTTGTTTCCAGATGGGGAGAGTTGGGATTAGAAAGAAGAAGGAGAAATAGGGGAGGAGAGGGTCAGTAGCATATACATATATTAATTGTTCTCGACGGTTTCATCGACAGACAATCCGTTGGTGAAACCATCGATGATTCTGACGAAATAATCCACACGTCACCGTACGGATCTGTCATTTCAAATTATTCAGCAATATAAATGATTTGAATCCGTCAGTGATTTCGTCTGAAAAAATAACCTATCAAAACCTCCATATCAACGACCTTTTTTTTGTTATGACGAAAACGTTTTTGTCTGTAATTTAGTCAGTAACTACTAAAGGAAATTTTCCGTCGGTAGTAACCAACTGAATTATGGATAGAATAGTGGTTGTTGGTAATTTCAACCTCAAATTATTGACAGAAATATTTCCTTAATAAATTTATTTTTATTTAGCGAATTTTTAAATTTCTAATAATAAACAGTAAGTGGAAGGGATGACTTGTTAGGCTAACTGTGGGCGTATCATTCATTCTTCAGGAATTGCAGTATAAGTTTGAAGCTCTGTCAGAAGCTAAGGAGAAGCAAGATCACCAAATTACTGTGATTTCACCAAATGGCTGAGCTGTCATAATAGGAAGTCATGCCGAATGAGCAGCCTAAGGGTGCCCTTGGGCTGACAAGGATGGGATGGTTGCGAACTCTTTGAGGAAGTGGAATGCATGTTGACCGAGGAGGATTCCGAAAATAATAAAAGCTATAATTTTGAATGGAAATCTATATAAAAATTATTATATTTAAAATTAGAGAGATAATATAGATTTAAAGTCAAATTAAATTATTATTGAATAAATCTATATAAAAATTCAGCTTGAAGATATAATTAAAATTTTAATAGGTCAATTTAATTTAATTATGGGTCAAATTAAAGTTTAATCGTATTCAAGAATTAATTTGGGTCTAATTCAAATATTTAATTAGATACAAGGATGTAATTATAATTTAAAATAGTCAAATTAATTTTATTAGAGAGCTTAATTGGTGAAACATTAAGTTTGAAAACCTAATTTGAGTTTAATTAAAAACATTGAAATTTTAAAAAATCAAATTTAATTTTTACCAAGTTAATTGATTGAAATAAAAGGTAAAGTAAGCAAATTAGAGTTTGGGAGTCAATTGAGAGTTAAATTAAACAAATTCATAGCCAATGATCAATTTGTAATAGGCGTTGAAATATGAAGATCTAATTGATTGAAATTAGAGGTGAAATTAAAGAAAATTAAAAGTTTAATGGATAATTAAGAGTCAAATTATATATATTTGACACCAAGAACTATAATGAAAATAACACATAAATCTAGGATTTACATTGAAGTTTTTTAAGAATGAAATTGTATAAAATTAAATATTTAATGCCAATTAAAGGTATAATTAAAAGTAATTATAAAGAAAAGGACTAAAATGAATGTTACCAAAACAATATTGTTTTAATTACTACTTATCTTCTTCTCTAACTTTTCTCTAAAAAAATTATCTAATAAGTTACTTTATAGGTATATTTAATATCTCTAACTTTCATTAAATTTAGAAAAACTTAAATAAACATGGTTACTTAATATTTCTCTATATTTTGGTATGGTTTTTTTTTTTTAGATTAACGTGGATGTTCGGGTCATCTTGTATGCACCACGACTAATCTCATGGGCCCTGAAGTTAACAATCATGTAAGCTTCCAGTGACCATTATATGAGCAATCAAGAACTTGAACCTAAAACTTCAGAGGGAACAAACCTCTTGAACCCAAGTTTTTACCACTTGACCATCACCTAAATAGATAATATGGTTTTTTTTTCAGTTAATGGACATTATAGAGGCCATGGTGACAGCTCAAAGAGATATAAAATTAAAAGTTTAATAAATAATTGAGAGTCAAATTATATATATTTGACACCAAGAACTATAATGAAAATAACACATAAATCTAGGATTTATATTGAAGTTTTTTAAAAATGAAATTGTATAAAATTAAATGTTTAATGCCAATTAAAGGTGTAATTAAAAGTAATTATAAAACAAAGGACTAAAATCAATGTTACCAAAATAATATTGTTTTAATTACTACTTATTTTCTTCTCTAACTTTTCTCTAAAAAGATTATCTAATAAGTTATTTTAGAGGTGCATTTAATATCTCTAACTTTCATTAAATTTAGCAAAACTTAAATAAACATGGTCACTTAATATTTCTCTACATCCTGATATGGTTATTTTCAGTATATGGACATCATAGAGGCCATGGTGACAGCCCAAAGAGATATCTCAGGCAACTTTCAATTAACAAATTTAACAATTTATAATGATTTATTTGAACCAATAATTAAAATCATTTAGAGTGGAATCAAGAGCCAAGCAACATAAAAGACAACAAGACCCTTTAATTTCTATCCTATAAATAGGAATGGGGTTCATGGTGTGTAAGCACAGAGAAAATTAGGTTCAAATTTATCAAAAATTCAGCTCCCTTTGTTTCTCCTTCTTTCTCTCTCTCTGGTACATCAAAGGGCGTAGACTGAGGAAGTAAAATCTCTCTATATTTCGGAGATTGGAATAGACATTTGTCCCTTTGTTACATCGTGGGTGGTTCTGTAGTTCAGTGTGTTTATGTTCATGGATCATGGATGAAATATTGACGTTGATTATGGTTAATTCTGAAGCCAAGAGATGACAGATTGGTAGCTATATGGCTTACGGAAGTGCAGAGTTTCAAATCAAGTTCCTTTTCTTTTTAAGTGATGGAGGTGGAGCAGTTAACAATACTGAGGATGTTAGTTCTAGCTTTGGGGAGATTATTTCATGAAAAATATATATATTGCAACAGAAATTTATAAGAATTGCAAATCCAAACTGTAACATCTTTAATTTGAATTGGGATGAATTTGTTCTTTAAAAAATTCTCATTTTATAAAGATCTTTTAGCAAAAGAGTAGCTCAATTCTTATCATCTATATAAGTTCAATATCCATCCTTTTAACATTGTTGATAAAAATAAATTTTATAGGGATACAGTTTATTTTAAAAAAGATTATAATTTCATTCTTTTTATACATCTATGAATTAACATTAGCATGAACCCATTATATGAAAATGAATAAAAAAATAATTAACTTATGAAGCTGTTGTATTCAAGTGTATATCATGTTTTCTAATTCGTACATTGGTTTTATACTCTAATACATGACTGCTGATCCTGCCCGTTGAGGTTAAAATACTGTATACCTAATTGATTCATATTCTTTAGGTTTTATACTCTATTACATCTCTTTAGTTTTCGCTTTTGAGTCATCTTTGATTTTTCTCCAGCAGAGACAGATGACTTTCCTAAGTCATTCCCCTCGTGCAGCTCTCTCTCTCTCTCTCTCTCTCCCCCCATCAACGAACAGCAATTTCCAAAAGGACCTTTCCCCGGGCAAAATAAAGCAAGCCGAGTTGCTGCTGATCATCTTTAGAGTGTTTTACGCTATATTTTAAAAATATTTAAAAAAAAAATTAAATTTTTTTGAATAATTAAATTTTTAATATTTTTAAAATATTTTAATATACTGATTTTTAAAATAATTTTTTAAAAATAAAAAATATTATTATCATTCTTTTCTAAAAAAAACATTTTAAAAAACAACTATAATTATATTTTTAAACATTCTTTTAAAATCTACTTATTGATCTTTTTCTTTCTTCCATCTACCCACCTCATATTTTTAATTTATATATATTTTATATAAAAAAATTTAATTTTATTCTTTAAAATTTAATTTGATTTGATTTTTATATTAATTTTGTTATTTATTTTTATAATTATTATTTACTTTTTTCTTATCACTTTTTAATTGAATTTTTTTATCAATCAAATTTGATCATCATTTTTTTTATTGTTACTTATTTTATTTAAAATAATTTATAAAATTATTATTATTATTATTATTATTTAGTTTTTTAATATGTTAGATTTAATTTTTATTGTTTTAATTTTTATTTATTTTATTTGAGATAATTTATGAAATTAGATTTTTTAATTCCATTCTCAATCAACTTTTTACTTTATATGATTTATTTTTTATTATTTTAATAATTTTAAAAAAATTAAATATTAAAAATTATTTTTCAACTTAGTCTTTGTAATACTATCAAATACCAAAGTATAATTTACTTTTCAAAATTTACTTTTCAAACAAAAAAAATATATTTAACTAATCTCTTTAATTTTCGCTTTTGAGTCATCTTTGATTTTTCTCCAGCAGCAATAGGGGACTTTCCCAGGACATGTTCCTCGTGCAGCCCTCTCTCTCTCTCTCAATCGCTCTATAAAACCAACGAACTGCAATGTCTAAAAGGACCTTTCCCCAGGCAAAATAAAGCAAACCGAGTTGCTGGTGATCATCTTTAAAATCTCCTTGCTGGTCTTTTTCTTTCCTCCAGCAACCCACCTCTCATTACTGAGAAAAACACGCCGTTTCTGCTTGTGGTTTTTTGCTCTTTGATCACCGTTCTAATTAGTTCCTCCCAGATAATATAGCAATTAGCAAGAGAACGAGTTGTGCTTTGCGCATGGCGTTGTGGCCATCACTACTGTCGAAGACTCTCTCTGTCTTGGTTTTTGGATTTGTGGTGTTGAATTGCTTTGCTGTGGACAAGTTTGGATCCCATGCTCAAGTAGTCACTCCACTCTTGCCATTAGAAGAAGGTACTTACGTGCTCCTAACAATTCAATAATCTCACTCTCTCTTTACCATGATTGAAGGTTCCCTTTTCCCTGGAAAATAATTTATTTGCAGAGATCAACGCTTCTTAGTTTTATTTACTCTTCTTAAATAAAATCAGAATCATTTCAATTTATGATGATTAGTGAGAGAAATTAGTATATCTACTGAGAAATAAAATAAGAAAAACGGAAATTGTTATGCACTTCATTAAATTGTGAATTATATTTTGTTATTTTGGATTATCCTCTCTCTTTCGTAATTAGGAAAACTTATTGTATGATGTTGACTCCCTTTCAATTCGAATCATGGAGCTTCTTTTAAAATAATGAAGGGGCTATTCATCCCGTATTATATTAACAATATTCTCTTGCCGGCAAGGCTTAATAAAATATTTTTTAAATATTTTAAAAGGCTTTATTTTATCAGGACCTTTGAACTTCTTTTAGCTTGACTTATTATCCACCATCAGTGTCTGTCTATTACTATAAAAATCAAAGATTAGCGTTCATCGAAGAGAGAGAATGAAGAGTGGTGGGCTTGAAACGGTACATTACAGTGTATATTTAAGAGCATGGTTATGATTATTTTTTAAAATATTTTTTTATTAAAAAAAATATAATAATAATATTTTTTTTATTGTTTTTAAAATTATTTTTAATATTATCACATCAAAATAATTTAAAAAATTAAAAATAAATTAATTAAAAAAACAAAAAAAATTATTTTTTTAAAAGCATTTTTATAAAGCAATCCCAAACCCTGACAATTATTTAAAGGTTGAAAATGACTAAAATATCCATATTGTAAAGTTGATGATGCTTTATTTCAAAGAGTTTTCTTTGAAAAGAGATAATAATAATAATAATTGGTATGTTGATGTCATCAAAGCAATTATTCCTTGATATTGCATCTTTACTATAATGCCAAGTGACAGATAATTTTTCCTACCTTGCTGGGATATTAATTGTACTCGAAAGATAGAAAGAAAATTTTGGTACTTGGATTTTATATTCAACTGGAAAAAATAAATTGGTTTTATTTTAATTAAAAATAAAAAAAATAATTAATTATAATAGATAAATTTATGTTAATTTTTTAAATTCATAACCTAAGTAATTAGAATCAAAGCACTCTATTTGCAAAAAATCATGAAACTTAATTCTTAATCAATTAATATTGAATGATGAAATTAAAAAAAAATTCTAATTATACAAAAAGATTTAAAATAAGTCAGTAAAAAAGAATACGTGAAAAATCACAATGATAAAAAGAAAATAAGTAAAAATAAAAGATGATATCAACATGCGTTAACTTTTCAAATATATTATCTAGGGCATTAGACCGAAAGCACTCTATTAAAAAAAACCACGAAGTCCAATTTCAAACCAATTAAATATTGAAATATCAATTTGGAAAAAAAAATATCAGTTACACGATCTCAAACAAAAATTTATAATTAAAACAATGGGGATCAAAATTGAATACATAACAAATTTTGTTTTTGATTGAAGGGTGTAATTAAAAAGAAAAATCAATTAAACTAAATAACCAAAAAATTCAAAAGATTGAGGATCATAATTAAAATAAAAAATGAAAATAAAATTTTGATTGAAGACTGAAATTGAAAAGAAAAATTATTTTAACAAAAGGCCCAAGAAAAAGCAAAGGAAAAAAAATAACTTAGGTTAACTTATTAAACTCATAATTTGGATCATGGACTCTATTGAGTACAATTAGATTTTTTCAATCTTATTGTATGATAAAAAATATAAACTTATAATTAAAATTAACTAATTATTGAATGATAAAATTAAATAAAAACATTAAATAAAAATACAATATTAAAAGATGAGATTAAAAAAAAATAAAAAACTAGAAAAAACAAAGAAAAAAAAACATTAAAAATGCTTTTTTTTAAAAAAAAAAAGCGCGAACAATATACAACCTATCTCAATTTTATTTTATTTTTATAAAAAACCAGCACATGGCGACATATTGCATGTTTCTGCTCAAAATCCAACCACTGTTGTGGTGGTTGGTAATTCGAGGGGTGGGATTTTGAGAGTAAAAACTTATTTTTTATCTCATTTTACCTAAAAAAAATATAATAAAAACCACTTTAAACCATCAAATAACCTTGAAATCACTTTTAAAAAATCAATTGAATCGAAAAATAAAAACAGAACCAGATCTTTTTTAAACATATTTGTAGACAAAACCCATAATAATCCAAATGCTCTCATCAAATCGAAGCTTTTAACACAAAAAATAATGAAAATAATCACCTAAAAGTATCTAAAGTGATCATTTTCTATCTTCTCTTTCTTTTCATTTGAGTTTCTCTCTTATCTTTTTGACTCAAGGATTGATAAAAAAAAAAATTTAGAACCACAATGAAAAGTATCTCTAATTAACCACAATGAAAAGTATCTCTAATTAACTATATGTTTTTTCCATGTTTTACATTCTAGTTCCATATCTTGTAATTTTATATTTTTTACATAATTTCAAGCCTAATTTATTCTAATCGGACTATTAAAGATTTTGATTGAAAGAAAAAAAATAAAAATAAAAGCAAAAAATTGGTTTCTTTTCTGTTCATATAAAACCAATCCCATCTTTTTTAATTATTTTGTTAACAAGCCATAATTATAAGACTGACTTGGTCAGCAAATCACTATATTTTACAGATTAACATGATGACTTACCTACTTAGGTTCTGGTTTTGAATTTTTTTTACTAAAATAATATAATTTCTAGTATTTTTTTTCGAAAAAATCTCAAAAAACATAGTTTCAAAAATTAAAAAAAATCTTGATTAATCTATCCGACTAACGATCCAACCTTGAATCAAATCAAATCAATATTAGAGTCTAAAAGTCTTATAATTATATAATAAGCAAGAGAGCCCCAATGTTATACTGTTCTTGCCTCTTCACAATAATCGATTGTCTTAGACTATTAGTGCACCGACCAATCTTGCACTAAATACAATAATTATTCAATTACTTAGTTGAGCTATCTGTGTTAGTTGCTCTCGTACAAAATTGTCTTATATGTGTTTTTAGTCTTTATTTGAATTACATATTTTATTGATAAATTAATAAGTATTAAACTCAATAATTATTAAAAAAACCTTATTCGCTTCATTTTGGAAATGTATACCTTGTTGAGACTAATTTTAAGTGAGCCATTATACCTTATACCAAAAGAGATCAATATTTTATTGTGGTTTCGTACAATAAAATTCCCTGATAAAATATTGATTTTATCTTTTGATGGACAACCTATCCAAGCTTGAATTTAGAGATAAAAGATTCTTTTTCACGGATATATTAGTTATTACTAGAAAAGAAGAGGTTAAATGATATTTTTATATTTTTACATAATTGCCCATGAAAGACAAAAAAATAATAACTGGGGTCAATATACTTTTTAATTTTTAATTTAATTTTTAAATATGTAAGTTACTTCACTGCCCTTGAATATTAAAAATAATTGTCTTTGACATTAAAATTCTTTTGTCATTTAAATGCGGTGATTTGATAGTTATTGAATGTTATTGGAGATAGTAGGGTATTTTGATAAATAAATTTTTTTTAAAAAAATCAGAAATGTGTAGAGTGTTCACTCCTTTTAGACAATGTATGTGACACCATTCGAGGATCAAAACCGATTTCAGAACAGTGATTAAAGTGTCTCGGTGTTTCTTTTTTTTTATTATTTACGTGGGGTGTCCGGGTCAGTTTGCGCGCATCACGACTAATCTCCACGGCCCACTGAATACCCTACAAACCCAATAGGCATGTAAGGCACCGCGAGAATGACAGACGTGCACTCCAGGGCTCGAACCCAGGTGTAGTGAAAGAAGACAAGCCCCTTCCACCACTAGGTCAAACCCTGAAATGCGTGTCTCGGTGTTTCTTATATAAATAAGTGGTGTGCATCCCCCAATAGTGGTTGGGATGGCAAAAGTGACCTTTTGTTTTTTTTCTTTTTTCTTTTTACTACTTGATTTTTATTCTAACCTAAAAGAAACAAATCAACTTTAAGATTTGTTGTGATTAAGATTTTATTTTTATTCTCTTAAAAAAAATGAAATCAACACCTACTCTCAAGCTTTTTGTTTTTTTTTTAAAAAAAATCTTCTCATTCCTTGTGTTTCTCTCACCCTAAAATGACTTAGCTTTTCACCTATTCACAATGGTAAAAACGTTGATGAACAATGAAGAAATAAACTTAGTAACCAAGCTTACAAAGCTTTGAGGTTATTCCTCTCATCCTTGGAAGCGACTCCAGTCTTTCTTGATCCCTCTAATCCATTACAAAAAACATTCTCTAACTTTTCCCAAATCTTCATATATATCATTATTGATAATGTTATCAGCAATACAAAATCGATCCTCCTCCATATCCTCTAGCTTCACATCCTTCTCTTTCAACGCTTTAGCCAAGACTTATTGAATAAGAATATTGTCTTTCACCCTTTGTTGCCATAGAGTAAATTTTCTTCTTCTTTTTTTAATTTATTTCATGATAAATTATAGCTTTTTATCTTTTGTAGACATTGATCTTTGTAGAAAGCTGAATCTCCCAAAATCAAATCTTTGATGCTAATTTTATTGCGAAATTTGGAATGGAGATTCAGTACAAATGAGTCTCATCACCAACATATATAAAATTCATTTATTTTGCGCAAAATCTAATATAATTTAGGGAGCATGTATCATAATTAAATGTAAAATGTATTATATTTATTAAATTCATATGATACTATTCATCAAAAGATTTTAAAATTATTAAAAGTGATATATATAACTAATTATTTGAATTAATCAAAATAAGAACAAATTAAAAAATATATAAATAAAAGGAACAATTTAAAAATTTAAATGAAATGTTGTCATTTTGGTGTAAAAATAATGGCTTAAAATTTTTGGGAATTTTGATATCAAATATACAAGTACTAAATTGAATAGTTTAAATTACAAAGGCTAGAGAACACGTGAAGTGATTATTATTGTTTATTAAAAATTATCATCATCATCATCCTCGTTTTCTAGCTGTGTTTTAGCAAGGCCTTAATTAATACATACATTATTTTATGGATAAATAATATTAAAATTGTCATTGCTTTTGTGAATGATTGAAGTTCCTGAATTGCATGTAACAGTTCAAATTCTTCAAAACATATCCAACAAGTTGAACATCAGCAACTGGGCCACCATCAACCGAACTACTTGCGATAGTGCACAGTGGAACATTTTTGTCCAAAAAAAAAATTAATGGAGAGCAGAGTCTTTGTATGGTTTCATTTTCTTTTCGTCTTATTTACTAACTAGCTCTTATATTTTGTTTTTGACAGAAGCGTGAAAGGTTTTAATTTGAACGGAGTTCTCCCAGAGGAACTAGGAGATCTTCCTCATCTGCTTGAAATGTAAGTGATGAGTTAATCAAGTTTATTGAATAGAGATCAATTACTATGTATTTGGGTTTCTTTTCTTCACATTTCCTGGCACACCATGTGCTTCACAGAGGATTTTAATTTATTTATCAGAACAAATGAAAGTTTTTATGATGATTCAAATGGGAAAAGGTCTTTGTCTGAGTGGCTAAGAGAAACACAGACTTGTAAACAAAAGGAATTATAGAATGACTAAGATGAAGCATTTTTCGTTGGACAGTGATCTGACTCGCAACTACATTAGTGGAACAATCCCTCCAAGACTTGCTCAGCTCCCCAACCTTAAGATTTTGTAAGTCTTTTTGTGCATTCTGTATATGTGAAGGGGTTTTCATATCCCGATATGGAAATTCATGAACATGTTAACCTGTTCCCAATTCTCTTCCATGTCTTAGGTCTCTCATCGTTAACCGTCTCACCGGCCCAATTCCCCCAGAAATAGGCAACATTACCACACTGGAGGAGCTGTAAGTCACAAAGCGAACTTCTTAAATTAAAAGCTAAGCTAGAACGTTAAATCTTGAATTGGATCTTGCAGGGTCCTGGATGATAATCTGCTAGCAGGGCCTCTTCCTCCAGACCTTGGAAATTTGACAAGCTTAAGAAGACTGTAAGAAAGTGCCTTCATAGTTATACTTTATACCATGTCTTGTAGATGTGTCTGTCTGTCACGTAATATTCGATCTCAGTTTTGTTATATATAGTACTGATACTTTTTACTGATTTTGGAGGAAGTTGTAACTTGGGTTTTATCAATATTGAAAAATTGTGAGTAATTAGTTTTTGTCCATTTATCTGCTCATGCTATCCTCTAGGACAAGCTAATTTAAATCTCATTTTCGTTTCCGTTTCCGTTTCTCAGGGATCTGCAAGGAACATCCATGGAGGGTCCTATTCCATCTAGCATGTCATTGTTAACAAGTTTAAAATCTCTGTGAGCACAAACAAGTTCATTTATTCCTGTAGTTTTTCAATCATCTTGCGATTTTGCTGTTAAGAAAGTTCATACGCATGAGCAACCGGTTTTTCTCTTCCAGGAGAATATCCGATTTGAATGGATCAAGTTCAACTTTCCCTAATCTACAGACCATGAAAAACTTGGAAAATCTGTGAGTTGAATAACCCTGATCACGATTCCTATGTATTGAAAAGCCTTTCTAATTACTTTTGGATTGCCTTAACTATAACAAACTGATCGTTGTTTACATTCTTGCGACAGCATTCTGAGAAATTGCTTAATTAATGATTCAATCCCAGACTACATTGCAAATATGTCGTCTTTGAAAATTTTGTAAGTTTTTCTAACAGTTATCCTTATGGAAATGCTTGATTTCAAGGATCTTATTTCTTCCCTATAGATGTTATTTTGAATTCAAAAGAGGCAAATGATTGACACAAGCTTATTCCATCATTTGGCTTTTCATTGAAGATAGATAAAGTAAGGTGAATCAGAAAGGTCTAGCGATGGGTTGATCCCTTTATTTATTTTTGTAGAAATAAGAGAGAGTTGCCATAGTTTGTGCATATTTATGAAACAGGGTTGGCTAATTTGAACTACTTTTGCATATGATCGCACAGTTAGGACTTGGGACTCTCTCTCAATTTCCTTGAAACCTGAGCCACAATCTAGCAATGTTGTGATTTCATTAATTTGTATATATTTCGTTACAGAGATTTGAGCTTCAACAAGTTGACAGGCCGAATCTCTAAATTCACGAATTTGGGAAGCGTAACGGTGTAAGTCAATACGTGCACATGCTGAAACACACAAGTCCTTAATTTATTTTTCTCGTATTGGCAGCTTGTTTATTGAATTCTTGTTTAACATATGTGTAGGTTTTTGAACAACAACTTACTAACTGGAGAAGTGCCTAATTGGGCATTGAACAAAAAGAAGCAAGTGTGAGTCGATAATGATGCTATCAATCCTTGTATTCCTGTTTGGTTACCATATTATTCATCCTCTGTTAGATTTTTCAGAAATTTCTTGTCTCCCGTCATACAAGAAAAACGTCAATCTTCATTTTTCCACAATCAGGAACTGTATTACCCATACCATGGAAAATCTATTTCAGGGATTTGTCCTACAACAATTTTACGTGGTCAGCTTTAGAAGGGTCAGCTCTAGGTGGTTGCCAACAACTGAAGCAAAACCTGTAAGCATTATTTTGCTCATTATTTGTTTTCTCTTCCCTATTTGTCTCGTGTTGCTCATTATTCTACTTCAAAATTCAACAGGAACTTAGTTTCTAGTCATTTATCAAATAACAAGTAAGTTCCTCTTTTACTGAGATGCTTTGTGAAAACTCTGGAACTATGAATTGCCGACAGCTTGAATTCTTGTCTTTTAGCACTGATGAGTGGTGCTTCACAAAAGACCTTCCGTGCACACAAAATCCTGAATGTAAGTATGAAAGAAACCATAAAGCACTGATGTTCTATGAAAGAGTCATTACATAAAATCACCATGTTTACTGCCCTGTTGAAGGATATTGATTGTTCTGCAGATCGTTCCTTGTTCATAAACTGTGGAGGGGGCAGTGAGCCTTTTAATGATGATACATATGAAGGAGACTTAACTGATGGTGGGCCAGTTGCATTTTCCTTTCTACCAGGAAAATGGGGTTATAGCAGTACTGGGACTTATATGGAGAACAATTCGGTTCAAACTTCCATAGCAAAAAATGATTTTAATCTGGGTGTGACAGGAGTTTATGAAACTGCTCGCCTTGCTCCTCAGTCACTGAAATACTATGCCCTGTGTTTGCCAAAGGGAAAGTATAAAGTGCAGCTCCACTTTGCGGAAATTATGTATTCTAATGATCAGACATATAGAAGCCTTGGGAGGCGCATATTTGATATATCGATTCAAGTACGCAAAATGATTTTCAAAAAGCATGCATGCTTGTCTAAGATTTTGTTTATTTCGAGTGATTTTAATGTCCAGATATCCTCGTGAGGCCTACCATGTGTTTTGTTTGCTCCATAATAAGTTTTTATTATGCCAATGAAAAGATTCTTTACTACTGTTTGAAACTTTTTAGGGTTATAATTTGAACATTTTGCCGCAGGGGATCACACTTCGGAAGAATTTCAATATCATGGAGAAAGCTGGAGGAGTTGGCATCGGCATCATTGAGGTATTTGATAATATAATTGTTAACGGTAGCACACTAGAGATACACTTGTACTGGGCAGGCAAAGGCACTACTTTCGTTCCTAACAGAGGTGTCCATGGACCACTCATATCTGCCATCACAGTGACACCAAGTAAGTCATGGCATATTGAGAGTTTTGATTGATTTCCACCCACGAACTTCTCATCTAACTATTTCTTTCTCTACTTGTAGAGTTCAAGAACGGATCAGGATTATCAGTTGGAGCCGTAATCGGTATTGTAGCTGCTTCATGTGTACTTGCTGCGCTGTTTTTGCTGCTACTCCGATCGAAAGGTTACCTGGGAGGAAAGGAACTCGTAGACAAAGGTGGGACTGAAGGCATAAGTATCTCACTTGTTTGATTGTGCGTGTGTCGTGGCGCTTTCGATTTGTCTTGTCTGGCTGATTTTGAGATTCTCTTTTTGTAACAGAACTTCGCGGTCTGGATCTCCAAACTGGTTATTTCACGTTAAGACAAATCAAACATGCTACCAATAATTTCGACACTGCGAATAAGATAGGAGAGGGAGGATTTGGGCCAGTTTACAAGGTATTCATGCATTTTCAATTGGATAGGCATGCCCTCCTCTGATCTTACGTGACAAAGACCTATACTTTTGGACCTAGACTTATTACATTGATCCATAAAAATATTTGTTGTTGGGTTATCCATATAGTTTGTTCAAGATATATCCTCATCTAATTATAGATACTCATCCGAATACTCAGAACCTTTACTCTCCACAAACCCGACTGCATCGCATCGCTTAGGTTGTGCACTTGGTTGTCTCGGGCCATGAATAAAATCTACCATGCTTGCAAAATAATTTTATACAAGGGGAAAGGACATTATCATCTTCAAATATTCTGAAATTTCAGTATGCGCCTTTGATTTCAGGGTGTATTGTCAGATGGTGCTGTAATTGCTGTTAAGCAGCTATCATCCAAATCGAGACAAGGGAATCGTGAATTTGTGAATGAGATAGGCATGATATCTGCCTTACAACATCCCCATCTCGTGAAGCTTTACGGCTGTTGTATTGAGGGAAACCAGTTGTTGTTAGTATATGAATACTTGGAAAACAATAGTCTTGCGCGCGCACTCTTTGGTACTTGCTTAGTTGACCATCTACTTTATATACAGTGAGAATATGATTGAGCTGTTGTTTGCCTTATTCCAATGTATCCTTGTTTTTCAGGTCGCGAGGAACACCAGCTTCAATTGGACTGGCAAACAAGAAGGAAGATATTGTTGGGTATTGCGAAGGGGTTATCATATCTTCATGAAGAATCAAGGCTGAAGATTGTGCACAGAGACATAAAGGCAACCAATGTGCTGCTTGATAAGGATCTAAATGCCAAGATATCTGACTTTGGTTTGGCCAAGCTTGATGAAGAAGAAAACACTCATATAAGCACGCGAATAGCTGGAACAATGTGAGTCCTCTCTCTCCCCATTCATCTCTCAGTTTAGTTTCTGACCTGTAAATAAATTAAGGGGTTAGTAAAATCTGCTATCTCATAACCAAATGCTCACCATTCAATGCTATCTTTCAGAGGTTATATGGCTCCAGAATATGCAATGAGGGGTTACTTGACAGATAAAGCAGATGTTTACAGCTTTGGAGTTGTTGCCTTAGAAATTGTCAGTGGGAAGAGCAACACGAATTACAGGCCGAAAGAGGAGTTTGTTTATCTTCTTGATTGGGTAATATATATACATCTTTTACTCTCAGAATGTCGTCCTACATATCTTACATTTTCTGTGACCAGCAATGAGCATAACTGATGGAAGATGCATGGCCTTGATTTTGTTGTTGTTTATCTCCTTTTTAGCTACCTGTCTTTTGCATGAATTCTAGCTGCTTAATTTTCCCCCATGAATTTTCATGAAAGGCTTATGTCCTGCATGAGAGAAACAACCTTCTTGAGCTTGTGGATCCAAGGCTTGGTTCAAGCTACTCAAAAGAAGAGGCAATGAAGATGCTGAACTTGGCTCTCCTGTGCACCAACCTATCTCCCTCTCTGAGGCCATCGATGTCCTCCGTGGTGAGAATGCTTGAGGGCAAGATTCCAGTTCAAGCCCCAATAATCAGCCGTGGTAGCACGGACCAGGAAGCAAGGTTCAAAGCCTTCGAGCTTCTATCACAAGATAGCCAAACACAGGTCTCCACTCTCTCTCAGAGCAGTCAGGTGCAGAGCAGCAGCATATCAAGGGATGGACCATGGGTAGATTCCTCATATTCCCTCCAGAGTAATGATGAGACTAAGGATCTTTATCCCATCAACGCAGATTGACCGATGGAAATAATTAAGATGAAAAACCCCTATTCATTTAAGGTGTAATAATATTATGGCTGCTAAGTGCTAAGAGAAGAAATCGTTTTGTAGGGCTTGTTAGAACAAGCGATTGGGACTATTATTTTTTTGGCACAAGTACACCATCCATGTTGCATTAAAAAAACATATTTAATTTAAATACAAAAACCAATCTAATAATTTAGTTACATTCATCAATAGCAATAAATTTTGCATGATATGATTGAAAATAAATCGTTTAAGTGCATATGTTATTCAATTTCTTATGCGATGAATTAATCTTTGTTTATTTAATTTTCTCTATATAGTTTTTTTCTTTTCTTTGCTTTATTAGACTGATCTAGACAGTAGTAATTAACTTCGATTAGTATCGGAACAAAGACCTTAAAAAAATATTGTTTTATTGCAGCACGCCAGCAAGCCAGAATTGACCTTGCATAAGAAATTCCCATAATTACCTACAAAACTCAATAACTTGGGAAAACTTATGGAGCCTAACTATTCATACCAAAAGCAAAAAAATAAATTAATTTAACCCTTTTTATTCTTTTTTTTCCTTTTAATTTCATTTTTAAATTTACCAGATTATTTTAGATTAGTCGTGACAATTAAATCATGTCAGGATAATCATATATAATTCAATTTTAAATTGAACTAAATAATTAGTTAAGTTGAAAGATTTTTTTTATTAATTTTATCTTCAAATTTTATTTTTATTCTTCAGAAGAGTTGTTTTTGAAATGAATAAGTTAAATGAGTATATAAAAATAACTCTCAAGAGCTAGCTAGACAAGAAGTTACATCAAAAAGTTATATTCTTCTTGCACGATTAGAAGCCCTTTTAGATATCAAGATTTTGAATTAGCTGTGGTGTAATGCAAGAACAGCAGCCTGTAAAAATCAAATAAAAATGCCAAACATTAGCACATAGCTTTGTTTGTTTACATAAAGTAATTTATTTTTAGCTAGTTGTTTCATAGGAAGTGAAATATTTTTTAATAGTTAATAGTGTTATAAAAAATATTTTTTAAAAAATAAATTATTTTTCTATGTTTGATAAAAAATGAGTTAGAAATCATTTTAAGATCTTTGGATATATCTAAGAAAATAAGTTGAAAAATAATATATTTTGAGTTATTAAATTTTTTAAAATAGTATAATTTTTTTTATCAAATATTTTTTGATGCTTGGAGAACATTGAAAATTAATTTATTTTCTATGGTATTTTAATTTTATAACACAATTTATATGATTTAAAATGTATAATTATTGTATAATATAGCATGTTTTATATTCAAATATATTTTCTAGTAATATTATCTAAATTAAAGTATTATATGCATTAATATATCAAATTAATATACTTTTATATTGTATATTAATATATCCTAATATATTATTTCCTATGTAAATATGTTAGTAATTTAGCATATTTCTCGACTCGAGACAACCACAGATGCAGGCTCGTTTCATCAAAGACTACCACAGGATTGTTGACTTCTTGCTGTCAATAATGAGAAAGTTGTGTTTGAAAGGGAGGATGGTTCATACGAGGACCCAATTGCATGGGAAAGCTTGAGAAGCCTTGGCCAACGTATATTTGCTTAAATGCATTTTGTTCCTTTATTAGTTTTCATTTTGGTATTTGTGTTGATTTTGTACATTAGACAAAGTGGTTGATGGAATACCATGTATTAATTCTTTTCTAATTTTTGCAAAAGTTGTAATGTTATTTTGATGATAATCTTGTTAATAATTATATCTTTTTTTATTAATTTTTTTTACGAGTGTGCTTATAAAGTTCAAGATATAGAATATAATTTTGTAAATTATAGCATGTAATCGCAATGTGAATCAAACTATAAAAATGTTTTATAATAAAAAAATATTAAAAGGATCTCGACCTTTTTTTTTTCATATATATATAAACTTCTTTGGAAAAAATGAATCTATTAACATAAATATTAGTCATTTTAGTGGTCAAATGTTGACATCCAACTATTTTCTTTCTCATTAACTTTTTTGACTTTATATATCATCTTTCAACACCTAGGAACTAAAAAGTAAAGGCAATGAAGTTTGGTATCAAAACATAAATCTCTAAAACAATATAGACTATATGATAAGAAATTCAAAATTCCAATTACCAAACTGGAGTTTTCCACACCAAAATATAAATGAAGCATGTGTTTTTCATTCATTACATATAGTCCTTGTTCTTTAAATTTGTATTTACATATAGTTCTTGTTCTTTTAATATTTAATAGTATAATAAAAAAATATTTTTTTAAAAAATAAATTAATTTTCATTGTTTAATGGACAATGGGTTAGAAATTATTTTATGATCTTCAAATATATCTAAAAAAATAAGTTAGAAAATAATATATTTTGAATTATCAATTTTTTTAAAGTAGTGCAGTTAAGTGTTAACATGTATATAAAATTCAAAATATAAAATGTAATTTTCTAAACTATATCGTGGAATCACAATGTGAACCAATGTTAGTTTTTCTAACAAAAAAACATTAAAACAATTTCAACCTTCTTTTTTCAAACATTTTCATAAAA
This sequence comes from Populus euphratica, assembly GCF_000495115.2. Taxonomy (NCBI): domain Eukaryota; kingdom Viridiplantae; phylum Streptophyta; class Magnoliopsida; order Malpighiales; family Salicaceae; genus Populus; species Populus euphratica. Next base: position 37,095 of record NW_011501610.1, read on the forward strand.
AATCACATTCATTAAACTTTTTTTAACAAGATGAATTTATTAACATAAATATTAGTCTTTTTAATGGCCAAATGTTGACATCCAATCATTTTCTATCTCCTTAACCTTTTCAATGGCTTTATCTTTCATCTCTCACCATTTAGAAGTAAAAAGTAAAGCCAATGAAGTTTGGAATCAAAACATAAATCCCTTAAATAATATGTACCACATGATAGGAAATCCAAAATTCCAGTTACCAAACTAAAGTTTTCCACACCAAAATCTAAATAGGGTATATGTTTTTCATTCATCACATATAGTCCTTATCCTTTAAATTTATATTTACAACCCCATTAAAATTATTATTTTATAAAAACAAAACCAAACCTATCTTAAATTCACTACATTGGAGGTAACACAAACCAAAAG